>NW_010558745.1:0-32671 GCF_000687285.1 Phaethon lepturus
GAGCTGGAAGTTTGTTTTCCTAAAATTCAGGTCCTGGCTTTCCTCTTTGCCTGCCTCATATCCCTCAGGACTGCGAACTCCACCAGTGCATGATCAGTGCAACCCAGGCTGCCTCCAATCTTGATGACACCTATTAGCTCACTTGCGTTGGTGGCCAACAGGTCCAGTATCGCATCCCCTCTGGTAGGGCTGTCTATTACTTGGCATAAGAAGTTGTCCTCCACGTACTCCAGGTGTCTCCTGGATCATCATGATCAGCATATAAAGCTTGGGAAGAAGAAGGAAGTCGGGGACTTTCAAAGCTATGGCGTTTCATTTGTCTTCCCAAGTAACCCTTATGCATGATGGAGCCCTGCTTTCCTTGAGATGGCTGAGCACCTCTCAGTCCATGGGAAGTGGTGAATGAATTCCTTGTTTTGCTTTTCTTGTGTGCACAGCTTTTGCTTTCCCTATTAAATTGTTTTTTAGCACAATCCACAAGTTTTCGTACTTTAACTTTTCTGATTCTCTCTCTCATCCCTGTGGGTGAATCAGTGAGTGGCTGTGTGGTGCTTATTTGCTGGCTGGGGTTAAACCATGACAACTGTTTATGTAAAAGTTAAAACATATGCTGATATGTCATTTCCTTCATGTTGAGGTTTTCTTACTTGCCCTCCCATCATCAACACTAATTTAAAGTTACTATTAAAAAGACCTGCTTATACATAATAGTTACGTATAACCAAAAATAAAAGGAAAGATGGAAGTAAAACTTTCTTCTCTGACTGGTTCTGTGATGATTTACACACATTGAGAATCTGGCTCGTGTTTTAAAGGAAAGTCCACTGTGGATTAGAAAGAGAAAATAAATTTCTCCAGTGAAAAGATACTTATAATAGTCTTTGTCTCACAATAATGTTTCACTTGGAAGACTTTGATAACCATCACTTTCTTCCAAACCTATTCTAACTCTTGCTTCAAGCTTACATGGTATTTTAGAAGGTTTGCATGGATTCTGCCGCTGAAAAGGGCAAGGGGGGAAATAGACTATGCAATTGGAGGCCGACCTGTCATTACTGACCTTTTCAGGGAAGAAGAGAAGGAAACACTCTATAATGACAGAACTCTTTCTTTCCCTAAAATATCACATGCCTGGAATCCAGCATCCAGACTGGCTAGGACTGTGGTGTGTATGCTCCGGTTAGATGCGTCAGAGGGTAATGTTGTGAGTCCATACCTCTGCTTTCAGCTTTCTTGGAAATTCTAACTCAAAAGCTGGACAGTAATCAATCCATGAAATAAAGTGTTCATATCTCATGTTTTTTATTGGGTTTTGTTTTCATTTTTGTTTCTGTTTTTAATCCCTTCTCATTCCTTATGATATTCACACAGCATAGGGTCAGCATCTTAAGACTGTTGCCTGTTTCTGTACATGTTTGTATCTCAGCCTTTTTCCTACTGACTTCAGGATGGCAGTGGAAAAAAAAAGAAAATTTGAAAAACAGACAAACAAACAAAACCTCTGTTTCATTGACTTTTAAAGTGATTTGGGCTACAACAGTGTAGACACTTGTGAATCCTAGCAAAGCTTGACAGCAGCCCTTTTTAGTTTCAGTTGTTATCCATTTTCACATCTGGTACAAACAGTGGATATCTTTGTGGTAATGAGTGACATACTAAGTACACGTACCAAACATATGAAACTATTTTAGAAAGTAATTGCTGTTCCAAGGCAATACAACTAAGTGAGGTTGAAAGACGCTGCAAGAAGTAGCAGGCAGAAGTAATGAAGAAATTTGAAAACATTTGTTTTCATTCAAACAATTGGTTGGTTAAGGGCATGATGATGGGGGGCATGGGACTGAATGAAAGCAATGATAAGTGAGATTAACAGCAAAGAAAAGCAAAAAGCAAATAACATGGGTGTGATCTTGTGGTCTGTCCCATGAATGGAGAGGGTATTATACTGTAACCACTGTGATTACATACAGGTGTACATATATATTACAGATGTACATCAATTATTTTTTTAAACAGCTAGGTCAGGCAATGCTTATATGTGTTAATATTGGCATATATATGCAAGAAAAAAATTATGGGCAGTTTGGAAAAATCAGAAGAAAAGATTAATTAAGAAAATATTAAGATTATTGAGTATAATCATAAAGCTGTTTTGCAGAAGTGATAAGTAGGGTAAGAGTATATTCTGAGGTCTTCAACTGCTATACACTGAAGGCAATAGAAACATAATGTGTATTTATTAATATCAGATAAAACGAGGTGATAGTTTCTGCTCTGGAATTTGTATTTTGGGAGTTAGTCACTAAGTTAAAGTTAGATCCCTAAATTTACTTCTGGCTAAAATACAGCATTCTGTCTGCCATTATTTTTATGATTTATTTAAGGTGTCTAAATTAGAATAAAACTTACATTAATCAAAAACATATACAGATACTTTATGTGAAGTATACACTGAAGCGAACCCAAGTGCCACAGCTCTACTGTGCTTCCGTGTCTGTCTATGCCACTGTGAAATTTGCAGTTTCTGCACACAGTCATCGCCAAACTCCCAGAGCCACTTCATGCTATATTCACCTCTATGCATTGCATAAAGAAACACACTAGACAAAACAGTGATGGTGTCTACCAAGCTTGCATGGGCAATGCTTTGTGCTCCGTCAGCTCACAGCAAGTCATGGTTATCTAAAAGCAATGTTCTCAAAGCAGTGCTGATCTTGTTGATGCTGATGAATGTCACTCAAAGATTGTTTTGGCATGAGACACTGTACAATTTGAAATTGTTGCTAAACAAAAGTTTTGTTTTAATTTCAGTTTCTTTCTGAATTCTGGAAAAATAAAACTGAAGGAAAACAGGACTGAGTGTTTATTCACAGTGTTTTCATCTTCAAGCAGTCATTACAGGACTTGAAAGGAGAGTAGCTCGACATTCTAAGCTAGACTTCTTGACACTTCACATTTCTAGTAAAATCAGGTAAGTAAGCTCAAACCTATGAAATTAAGTGTGTGGACTGTGAAAGAGACAATGTAAAATTATCCTTATTTTGTAAAAATAAATACACTTAGTAACATCATTCAGAATGGATAGGAAGAATAGCGTTACTGGGAGCCTCTTCCATGCCTCTAACAGCAGGGGTGGCTGAAGGCAGAAGCTGTGCAAGAACAAGGTCTGCTGCTGAAGACTGGTGTGTGCCAGACCACTTAGAAAGATATGCAGCTTGGGGCCTGCTGTGATTACATTTACATTTGCATTTACATCTATCTAACACCTGTCCTGTGTGACATCTGTGGCAGGATCAAGGCAAAGACAGCAGCTCTGCTGACATGCCTGAGCTAGCTTTAATGCATAAGGGCTAGGTACTGCTGGAAGTTCAACAGGTGCTACTAGTCATTCAGTATTGCTGGTTCTTAATAATTTAATGTAAGACATAGACTATTTAGAAATCTTAAAATACAACTGAGTTTGGAAAAAATATTCCTTCCATGAAGGTATTGAAAACACTATATGAATAAACCCTAAGAATGCAGAAATCATAAAGTAAATCAAATGCAAAAGATACCATTTTATAAAATCTTACAACTTTTTAAGATAGTTATAAGTCTGCTTATAACTTTTGAATACCTGGAAATTTCAATATTGTATTGAAACACTAGATGAAATATTGCTTTGAAACAATTCTCTTATGAAAACCCAAGTCAAATATTATCTGATGACAGTCCATCCAGAGTTCCATGGTTTAGATACAATTGACTCCAACAGGCACTAGTGGAATCAATACAGCAACTGGGTTTTTTGCTTTTATGAAAAGCTTTGATTACATTCTTTTATCACTTGGATTTATTTTGCAGACAATACTTTATTTGTGTCAAATTCAGATATGTTATACCAAAAAGTCTGTTTACTACACGAAAATCCCCCGTGCCAGTCGCTGTGCAGCTATTTGGATGTAGCTTAAACATTATTTTGATGTTTGAAAAACAAACTCAGTTACCATACATTGTTCTCCTGAAGAGATGTGATGCACTTATGACTTCATAAATTGAAAGGGTCACTGTCTGTCTGAGGCATAGCAGTAAATGTCAGACGCTGCTATTAAACAAAGATTGCCCTTTGTGGATCTCATAAGATCATGAAGAAGTAAAGATGGCTACAGGCAATCTGTGAAATTACTATTTTAAAGCAATTTCAGTCTAAGTTTTTCATTAAATTAGTATTTCAAGCAGCCTTCTCTACTTCCCTATGACTTCTGTTATTGGGATCTTTAAATTAAACAGTTTTAGGATGTCATAGGTTGGCTTGTCCATACATTTTTTAAATGTATCAACTAGGAGAGATCTGGGAGGTGTTCAGCAACAGGGGCCAAATTCAGAGTTTACTGTTACATCTGTGTATGCAGATCATTTGCTCAAGAAGGGTGAGGCTTGGCAAGGAGTATCTATTCTTCAAGGCATGAAGTTTTCCTGCAGATTTTGTTCTATGTAGAATAGCGTTTAATTAGTGGTAAGCCAGTGTTGGTTGGGGGGTGGGGGGACAGGCTTTTTTTGTGATATCTTCCTCAGCCCATTGCTAAGCTGGAGCAATATGATGAAAGCTGGAGTGGGTTGTGTGGAACACCTATCCAAGCATTTTCAAATCCTGTCCTGATCAACCTGGAGAACAGATGGTTCCTTATGGACCCATTGACATAGCACTATCTAGCATGCACAGATTTAAGGCACAAGAGTCATCTTTGACTCTTGTGTTACACATCAAAATCTTAGTCTGTGAACAGGAGTAGAAGGTTGCCATTTCTGCTAGCACTGTTACTATATTAGCAGCACTACTGCTAGTGCTGCTGTTAATAGGCACAAAACTCTCTAGAAAACTAATGGTGAATGAAGTAAACTATTAGGGCATAGTACCGAAGGAGGAAGCAAACGTAGACTCTATTCTTTGCCTCCATTCACAGTGATCCAGATAGTCTAAGGAACAATTTCTTAGTTTTTCCTGATTTCAGTATACATCTGGAAATAACTCTAATATATGTACTGGCAGGCTAAATAATGCCATCAAGTCTCTGAGATATATATTATCTTTTTTAACATTGAGCTATCCTTGTTTAGCTTGACTCCTTAGCTTCCAATCTGATACATTTTGGAGTGCCTACCATTGTTGCTTAAGAAAAAAGAAAAGGAAGACTTTATTTTTAAACTCAAGCTAATTTTACATTATTGTATTTATTTTAATTAATTAATACTCAAACTCATTTAATAACCATTTCTTTTAACTCTTTCTACATATCAGATTGCTACAGTTTCGTAAATAATTTCCTTTTACTGCTCTCAGTGTTGAGGTTATAGTATGAGATAGATATAAAATATTGTGGACTGACCCTATTAAAAGAAATCTGTGACTGTTCAGCATTTTAGAATTTTAGTAAGGGCTAAACGCAATTCACAGAATGCAAATTTCCTTCTACCCTGCTGTGTTCCTTATGACTGTGAACAACATTTTTGAGTTAAGAGGATTTTAGTTCCATACTGAAAATTAGTTTGCTGTTGATACATAGAAATTTGCCTCAGAATTCCATAAAATTGATAACATCTGTAATCATATATGTTGGAAATGAAAGGGAGGAAATCAAGTGTTTTTTTTCTCAGAGACATCTGGATGGTAAAGTATTTAAATTAAGATTTTTTTTCATTTTGTCTGCTGCATTCCTAATGTATCTTTGTTTTTCATTCTTTATTTGTGTTTTGCCTTTCTATATTGTAAACTGTGGAGAAAAATGTACTTATGATTTTACACAGTACTTGCAATCTGTATCAGGATAAGTAACAAATAATAGCATTAGTAGTCAGCATTCAACTAGATGAATATTTTAAGACAGAATTGTAAAAAAAAAATAGAATCTCTATTAAAGGCAACATCTCTTTTACTAATTTAAAAATAATACCCTAAATAGCACTACATACACTTTGTTGTTTCAGGTTTTATCTCTGACTTACAGCAAATCATTTACGTCACATACATAGTCAGAATGTTTGATATTTCTGTGACAAGGTTTTATACTGCCAGTTTAGATTCACTTATTCAGTGCAAATTCTCTAAAACTAAAGTTATATTTGCATTTTACTACAAATGGTAAGATATGTGAATGAGAGTGACATGAGCAAATATTCATATCTTTTCAATTTATGATTAAAATATATGGAAAAACCCTGTTTTTGATAACATGACTGGAAATTGTTTTCATTCAAATTATCTAAAGCGCAAACATAAAATTAGATGGGTCTCTGCTTACTGTTTCTATTGATGAATATACATAAAGGATTAGATTAATTAAAAGACTGATATTTAAGTATATGATTAATTATTTGGTATGAAAACAAGGCCTTCTAACAATATGTTCATTCTGATTGATTAATGCCAGTAACACAAATGTGACAGCTATCTTTCTATAGAAAAGCTTTTTAAACACTAAACTGTTCTTTTGTACTTATCCCATGCAAAATTTGAAACTTTTTATAAGTGTTCAACTGGAGCTTCAGAAAAGACTTTTAAAATGTCTTTTATTTATAGAAGGCTATTTATAAATAAAATCAGACTAAAAATAGGTAAAAACAATTTTTTTTTTAATTTTAGTCCCAGATGATTACTGGCTAGCTGTGACCTTGGGAAAGACTGAACTTCCTTGTATCAGCTGTGTCATTAAGTTTAACTTGTGAATAAATAGGGCACAAATGATTACCTTTATAATTTTGTGTGATAAATGTGACAACTCTCCCCCCACCCATTTTTGCTATTAACTACTTCTGAAACATGATTTTTTTACACCAAAGTACTTTTTTCTTCTCAGACTATCAAATTACTGTGCATAAGTTTTCAGGCTGGGAATACAGCCAGACTTCTGGCGGATCATTCCAATGTAGTTCAAAATGAAATTGCCATAGCAAGTAATGCGTCCTCAAGTCTTTAGTTCTCCTAATTGGGCCATATGAGATGGTAATGCCTTTCTTGTCAGGGCTTATTATTTTAAAGTGTGAATATAAGGGAAAAGTCACCAGGATTGATTTTTATTTTATTTAATTTGTCTTGAGCGTTGTCAGAGAGCACTGAATAATTCAGTTTTAGGTCCTCAGGGAACAGACCTTATCATCTACATAAGCAAAAAGTAATTTTTCAGATACTTATGATATTAAGCATTAAAAACTATGGGAAAGAGATGTGAATATTAAGGTGTATAGGATTTAGAAAGGATCTCTGATTTATATAACTAGTGTAGTGACTATTACCTTATCTTTCTATTACTTATCTTTCTAGGTAGTCACAACTAACCTTATTATTTTATTTATTTAATAAGTAATTTCTTATTTGAAAGAAAATCAAGCTTTTAAGAATCTACCATCAGATTTTAGCTATAGAATATGTGGATGATAAACAATATGCATTTTTCCTAAACAGATTAATAAGAATCTATAGTCCACCAATGAATACTATGTGAATCTGTAGCGGTTCCCCTCTTAAGCCTTTAAAATACCGGTACAAATAACCTCCTAGAGCAATTTGTTCATTAGACCTCATGTCTAATGAATACAGACCTACTGTGTCCTTGCTGTAGTCTTGTTGTGGCTACAAAGTTTGCATGCGTATTTATTCCCTAAACTCTGATTTTTGTTGTGCCTTACAAATTCTGGTCAATGTTGGCAGCACCATTGTGACAGGGGAACTGTCTGATCAGGTCTACTTTAGGGATGTAAATGCCTCATGGTGTTCTTGATGCAGCCCTTGCCCACATGCTGCTGCTCATCAGGGTTGCAACGTACTCAGCAAACTCTGCTGGTGAGTACAAAACAGATAAAGATTAATTCTTGGAAGCAACTTACACCGTCGTAAACACTAACATGCTCTTGTCAATAATTATAATATTGTCCTAAAATCTCACAATGATACATTTTATTTTGAAATCTATTGAAAATCAGTCTGACAATGTCGTCTTGTATGAAACAATAGCAATGAAGGATTTCTAGTCTTTGTTGTTGCAAAAGAAATAAGTTCTTTCCTTTATTGGTTTCTTATAAAAAAATATTTAATATATATGTAAGACAAAGAGACAGGAAATGGTGCAAGGCAATCTTTGAGTCACAAACCATGTATCAACTGACCAGAGAGCATACAGGAAAGGCACCACAGGGATGGAGAGGAAGAGTGACAGAATGCTGGAATACAGAGCCCTCCTGATCCAGCAGGGTGGGAAAATGAATATAGCTACTATCCAACACTTGAATAAAACAGAAAAACCTGAGTGCTGCACATCTATTTTGTCATTCAGTCTGGGAGAAATAAAACAATAAATGCAGTGAGAAATTCAGCCATGAGAAACCGTTCATGGATTCCATAAAGCAGTTGTCACAGAAGATGGGGTGAAGATCCCGTACTGTCAGCAAAGTGGACTGTGGATAATGGCTGCCAACAATCCAGAGTTGGTAGTGACAGTGGATATACAACAGAGGTCAAAAGTGGACTTCTGAATTTCAGGCTAAAGGGGACAAATAAAATTCAAAAGTGACAGGAAGCCTGTTATGATCTCTAACATTTCCTCCTTTTTAATCAAGCAGGAGTGTTGGTGGTTGAAAGAAGAACAATGTGCTCAAAGCAATCTATTCTTGCCTGAAAGAAGTAGATGTATCAGAACAAGAGGTCACTCATCATATAGCTGGGAATGGGTTCTGAGCCGGAGAAAAAGTAGCTGGAGAGGAATGAGACCAAGTGTTAAAGAATTGTTATCAAACAGCAGATGGTCTTGTGACATAATTTCAGACCACAATCTTGTATTATATTTCTCACTCTACAGAGAAAATATAAATTGACGTGCCTAAATACCAATTTTTGTAACAATGAATAAACTGGGAGTGGAGGCCTGCAGCATTCCTTTTCTTCAAAGGAGACAGATGTGTGCAAAAATTGAAGTGTTTCACAATTCCAAGCTTCATAAGGCTATAAGGTGTTCTTTGAACAATAGTCTGAGCTCCTGTGACAGTGACAAAATTATATCAAACATGAATATAGAATTTAACTCAAATAGTTAAGTCTTCTCTCCAATATTAATACAAGGGTCAAAAGAAATCAGCATTTCCAAAATGAGAACAGGAATGATCAAACCACAGCCAGTGTCCAGAGCTTTTGCAATGGCAAGTGATTTATTAGGGGATTTAAGGAATTGTTAACAGGGAATGGGGTAAAGGGAGAATTTAAAAATTAGAGGCTTTGCTTTAATTTAAAATTTAAGTCTCTGGTCTTAAGGGAACTGGAGATTGAAGAAAGTAGCTATTGTGTTAATTATGCCTTTAAATTAAATTAAATTAAATTTATATTGAAAAATATAAGTATTAAATGCAAACTGTTCTTGCATCAAAAAGAACTTCATGGTATATGTGGAGGGATGCACAGATTTTCTACAGGAGCAGTGAGCATTGCACCTAGCCCACATCTCCTAGGAAGCCCTGAGAGTCCCTCTCAGACTGCTGCTGTTATAACCCAGGCTCCCCGGCTCTGACACTTAGTCTGGCAGAAGAACATTAAAAGTCAGGAGCAGATGGCTGCAGTTTTGCTGGTACGTCAATATGCATCCTGTAACTCCATGTGTGTGACTGTATCCACTTTCCCAAGGTGATGCGTTCCTCTGGAGTTATCATCACTGTTTCTGCCTTATGCTGGGCTAATGGCTGCAGTCCTCAATACTTGGTCACTACAGTGGCTAAGCTTCCCTTTATACCTAGTGTTGGAAAGACTTGGAGGGCCATGGTACACTAAAAAAAAAATCTATACTATCACTATTAATAATAAAACCAGTTTATAGGGCTATTAATTTGCATGGCACTTTACAAATTTGTTTTCCTAACCGAGTAAAAATATCCTGAAATGAAAATTAACAGGAAAAAAACCAGGAGCTGTGGGCTAGGTGCACTTTCCTTACCAAGTGGGAAAGTTGAAAAGAGAACAATTAGTCAAGAAAGAATAGAGATGCTACAGGTTTATATTTCACCTGGCTTATTTTCACCATACTTGTTAGTGGGCATCTATCTATGTAATATGATAAGGGGGAACCATAACATCCATTTCAAATTGTAGTAAATGGTGAAGACAATGGTGTAGTGTGCTTGAAACGGGCTTTGAAGGACGGGGGAGGGAGGGGGTTTTGTCCAACCAGTTGCATCCCAGTCTGGCACCTAGCAGCCTGGGAGCCCTTGGCCCACTGTACATGGCGGTTGTACTGTGGGTTGATGGGCATTCAGAGATATAAGTAGCGCCAGCAGCATTCATGGTGGCTATTTTTCAGGCAGTATGAGGGTGTATCACTTACAAGTGTTACAGGAAAACTTTTTTCATGCTATGAAGATATTGCCCATATTAATACAGTGGTATTCTGCAAAACCCTGAAAGACTGTTATGCTTCTTGAAACATAGAAACTTGCTGATGACTGGTGCGTTGTGGGGATGTCAACAGTCACAAATTACATTTAAATCATGATTCAGCATATTTTTAACTAAGAATTTGCTACTAGAGCTACTTTCATTCTTGCAAATAATTACAAGAAGGTGATCTTTTAGCAACTTGATTAAATGTTTTTTAATTCATAATAGGTAAACAACTACATTTTAGAAAAACAAAAAAGCTTTGAAAGCTATGGAATAATTTCAAATCTAATGAGCTGTTCAATTAATATCATATTTGCAAGGTGTCCCACATTTAGCAGCACTCATAAAAACATGTAGAGATATTTTTTAATTATCTCTAATTATCTTTTCTTAATGCTCAACTAGAATGAATATTATTTAATGATTTAACAGAACTGTTCTTAGTGCTGTAATTTTTACTATTTTTAGTAATCAGATGTGTGCTTCGAAAGTCTTATGGAAAACCAGAAATATATCTACAAAGAAATGCATCAATTTAACCTAATGCAAATGCTGCTTATTTGGTTTGATTGCTAAAGCTACAAATCCTGCTTATATTTCCAAATATGAGTGGTAGATCATAGTGTTATTTGCAAATTTTATAATTTTTAACAAACTTCTATTTAAAAGAAATAGCTAGGATTTCATTAAGTAATCTGAGCCATGATTGATTGATTGTTTTTTTGTGACAGTTTCTGACTTTACTTACTGGCATTCCCCTGCAATCAAGAAAATATGCTTGTGTTTTCTTTAGCAAAACTTCACAAACTTGGAAAGAGATGACCATAAATATCCACAAAGACAACATAGCGTTATTCATAATTTTTCTCCTTAATAGCCTGCTCTTTGACAAAGCATAAAAAAAGCCCCGTATGCTGTTTTGCTGACCACTGTGATGACAATCAGTATCATCCCATTGTAGCCCTGCGCTCCTTCCTTTGTTTATATGAATCCAGTGCTGGTGTTTTTTCCAATATTAAGAATTTATCATCTCTAGCAGCCTGAAGTACTAATTTTGTTCTGTTTGCAGACAGAGAATGAGATCCTGTCACAATGTGCTATGTAGTAAATAGTACTAAAATAGCACTAATATTGTATTTGTAATAAACAAGTAATAACAAATAATTCCTGCACAAAGAAGTGGCGGTGAAAGGCGGTGGGAAGATAAGAGGATTCACTTCACCTGCTCATACAAAGAACGTATTAATGAGCTATGGAAATTTCTTAATGTTGATGGAAACTTCATGAAGTTGTGCAGTGGCCAGAACAAGGCCTCGCTCTTTGCAGCACACCGTTGGCCACTATGCTCTTAAGTGAAGCACACCCTTTATATTGTTTGTGAGCACAAAGTTGGAATTAGTTTTTTGTACATCTTCTACTGCTGTGTCAGCAACTTGTTGAAGAGAAATATGATTGTGTGAATGGAGACAGTCCCATCCTCCATTTCAGTGTCCTTTGAGGTTCTTCTCTGCTGAAATAGGGATGTAAATCTGGCAAATTCTCTTTTAATAAAACATAAAAATCAAACTGATATTTAGACAACCATATTTGTACATCCTAAATGTATTTCATTTTAATGTGCAATGGGAAAAAATACTGCTAAATTATAAATTAATGCAAGAGTTAGCCAGTGCATCTTTTTCATCCCAGCAATGATGCACTTGGTATGTAGCACTTGGCATATAGCAAGATATGTGACATTATCTTAAAACTCTTATCATTTTGGCATAGACCTGGAAAGTTATCTAAATTCCAGAAGATGTTAGTGATTTACTAGAGAGAATGCAGTTGTTGCATCTCTCTTCTCCATAGTGTAGTTTCAAGAATCCTTGTGTGGACCTCCTGAGAAAAATATTCTGGGGTGAATATAGAGGGGTTGAATATGCCAGAGAAAATTAGCCCTCACTGCTTGGCTGGAAAATTACATTCTAGTTAAAGTTCAAGCTCTGAATCTTTCTTGACCCCTTTTGTTAATTAGCTAAGAAATTGTACTTCATATAGCTCTTGACTAGGGAGACAATCTCTTCTCCACCTGGGACGTTTTATGAAACCCACATAAACAAAATACCATTAATTTATGGATATTTATTTGCTAATGTTAAAATATTCCCAAATGAAAGAATTGACTTGAGATCTAATGGTCTTAATGTCCCATATCCCTCCTTATATGACTACAACAAACCAGAGGTAGCATATCAAATCTACATTACTGCCTATCTATCTGCCTTAATTTGAAGATATCTTTAATAAGAGGCCGCGAATGGAAATATGCTTAGATAAATTTATGTTCATGTAACTCTCACACGTATCACAATGGGGCAATTTTTGACCATGATGTGGAAAACATCAGAGTTTTTATTTAGTTCAAATAGATATGTAGATATCCTAGGAGCTACTAATCGGCCTTTGTTATCCACCGTTTTTATACTTAGTGATTGTTGATGATTCTACCATAATTTTTAAAACCCCATGGAGAAGAGTGAATACGGGTGTCTAAGTGCCAGCTATTTAGACTACAGAGCTGCAACAGGAGGAAGCTATACTTTAAAGCACCACTTTTTATATCCCTGGGAACAGTAGTATGTGCAGCTATTACAATGATTTAACATCCATGTAAACCTTTCTTGCAGTCATTGCATAACAGAGTTTCTGGCTTTCCAACCCTGTGAATTATGGACACTAAAAGTCAATTCTCTCCTAGGCTAGCTGTTGTTTGTTGTTTGAATATTTGAGCTTGTATTCTTGCCATATCTCCCTGAAATAGATATGTCTTGACTTGAAAACTTCCCAAAGCTTTAGTAGAAATTAAGCAGAGTGTGAAGAAGCCTTTGATTAAAGACATTAATAGGTTTTTGGAACAAAATTACTTGATTTGTGCAAATTATGCGAGCGAGAAATATCAGAATCCATCTCTAAAGCAACTAGTATTATAGGGTTTTTTAGGAAAGATCATGCTTAAGTACAGCCACAGGTTTTCTTTTTTAATTACATAATAGTTCATTTGAATAACTAAATATACTTCTTTTGGGAAGCACATGGAAACTCAGCAAAAGGTCACATTCTTTTCCATATAACCATGCTTACATTTTATGAGCGTGTAGAAGGGAATAATTTTGTCACTTATTCATTTTAAATTCTCAGTATAGGAAATGACTATGTACTTCTGACCCACTAAAAAAAAAATTCTGTACGTTATGTAAAGTTCGTTTAATACATCCGTTTTCTGTGTTTAATGAAATGTGAAATGACCTGCTTGCATGATCCCAGAATAACACTAGGACACTTTTTCTATGTCTCTGTGCACACCTGGGTGCATACACACATATATTGGTGCTAATGAGATCAGATAGGAAAATCACTTGCATCCAAGCTTCCACCTGCTTGCTCTACTGGGGTATCCCCCAACCCATTTCGGTTTCCACATATGACAGGGTGACAGATGTTCCTTGTGGGTATGGGCTCCAAGTCTCTGCAGGCTGCCCTTTCTAGAACTGGACATTCCTTTTTTCACCCTAAGATGAACTTTCAGTCATTCAGAAACTATGTGCCTATTCAGATTGAAGCTGTGAAAAGCATTGACTGGAAAAGTATCCAAGCTTTGAATCTCAGATATGATGAAAGAGAAGTTACGTTTTTTCACTTAACAATTAAGATTTTTTTTCACTCATAAGAACTAAGAAAGCAATGATTTAATTTTCTTATTCCTAAGAATTTTTCAGTCTACATCTCTTAGACCTTTGGTAAATGCTGTAATTATTGAGATACCTAGTAAAATATTGAAACAGACTGGTTATCCAGCCTGATGTTCAAATCACCCTTACAGGAAATTCTATACTCGCTGATCATTCCAGTCCTTGCTGAAGTAAACAGTGTGAGCCTTTGAGAGGAGAACAAGATGAGCTCAAATTGTCTCAGACAAAAGAACAAAAGAAAATTGCAGTTTCTAGAGTGCAGAGTACAAAGCATATGCTCTTGTGATTTCTGAAATAATTATTTTTCTTAAAATATTTGATATATGAAATTGCAAATTTAATTCTGTGTCAGATGATAGATAAATATTTGAGTATTACAGGAAGTCAAGTACAGCAGCATGGGCTGTGTATCAATTTAATTACTAAGAAATAAAAATGTAAAATTTTTTCTCTGTTTGGAATTCCATTTTTCCACTTTTTCTTCTAGGCCCATCTGTCATTCATGGATGTGAAACAAAATGGAAATGTTGTAAATACTCTGTAGGAAGGAACTTAAAATTTTCTCCATGCTAGTATTGGCTTGGAGTAAATTAGCAAACTAATCTAACATCTTTCATCTTGAGAAAATACTTTAGTATTGCTATTCTGTAGTCTATTTATTGAAATTTCTTAATTATTTTTTAATAACTGAATGTACATGGTGTATTGCAGCACATTTAAAGTAATGTTGGGTTTTTTAATTTATTATTTTGAATTTATTGCTCACTTTTTTTAAAAGGCCAATATTAGAGGTGATAAAGCTGGTGATACATGTTATTCCCTGGTAAAATGATGGGAGTATAAAATGACATTATCAAAGAATTGGAGCTGGCACAGAGAGCTGGGGAAGCTAAACAAGGAAAAGAAACCAGAATTGGTTTTATAATGGGAAAGGTGGTTTTATAAAGGGTTTTATAGGAAACACTGACATAACTGAGGTTAATGTATCCATCTATCCATCTTCATTGCTATCAGTAGAGACATCCCTTGCTTCATTCAGAGGTTCAAAAGCCAGACCTGAGCCTCTCTTCTAGTCATATCAGCATCCAGATTATTTCCGGTTTTGACTTAATGGAACATATCCTGAAGTGTCCTGATTTCAGCTGGGATAGAGTTAACATGCTGATGTTTTGGGTTATTGCTGAGCAGTCAAGGACAGTCCAGCTTCTCGTGCTGGCCTGCCAGCGAGAAGGTTGGGGTGCATGGTGAGCTAGGAGGGGACACAGCCAGGACAGCTGACCCAGGCTGACGAAAGAGATATTCCATACCATATGATGAGATGTTCGGTATATAAAGCTGGGACGAAGAAGAAGGAAGGGCTGGGAGGATGTTCAGAGTTATGGCGTTTGTCTTCCCAAGAAACCATTACGTGTGATGGAGCCTTGCTTTCCTGGAGATGCTGAGCACCTACCTGCCCATGGGGAGTGGTAAATCAATTCCTCTTTTGCTCTGCTAGTGTGCGTGGCTTTTGCTTTACCTATTTAATAGTCTTCATCTCAAACCATGAGTTTTCTCACTTTTGCTCTTCCAATTCTCTCCCCCGTCCCACCGTGTGGGAGTGAGCAAGCGAGTGTGTGGTGCTTAGTTGCCAGCTGGGGCTAAACCACGACAGCACCACCAGCAAACTGGTGATGACTGCAGTCTACTGCCGCATAAAGTTCCCTATGAAGTCTACTGCAATGCCATCATCTCCTGACCAGCCTCACCAGGCTTGGTATCAAAGAGTTTGAGTCCCCTATTACTCTCTTTTCCTGAATAGGCTCTTCTAAGGAAATCTGTGTGTCTGTAGCCATCCCTTCTCTGTCATGGGCTCATTCTTTCTTTGTCCTTAAGCAAAAAGTGAGAACAAACAAGTCCTTTCTATTCATCTTTGGTGATTTCTCTTTTATTATTATTGCAGAGACAATGTAAAGGAAGCTGCATCACAAAAAAGGAAAACAAGACAGCATGTGATGCACTTGGCAAAGCATCACTTGTCCACAGCAGCTGTGTATGCAATTGTGCTAAAGATGTCATCAGCTTCATACAAAAAGAATAGGCATTTTTCCTTTTTGCCAGCTGAAATTCACTTATGGGGAAAGTAGCTGAAAGATACCAACAATAACAGCCATTTAGCACAAAGAGCAGATTTGTAGGGGACAGAGTTTTGGCACACAAGACATCTCACCATCAGTTATCTGGAAAATTGTTGCGAGCTGATATTAGGCTTTATCCAAATTGTGGTTTGCTTTTTTCCCTCTTTTTTTCTTTTTTTTCTTTCTTTGTGTTAGTTGTGTATAACTCTTGCGCTTCAGGGTTCTTTGGAGTGTTTAAAATCTAACATTTTTACCTGTAGAGAAACTCATTTGTACACCAATCCCTGTTTGAATTTACATGTGTACCTGTATGTAAGACACACATAAACTGTTTCTCATGCACTGTCTATGGAGTAGATGGGAAGATTTCTTCAGCCTCCTGTAGACTTGGAGAAGCTCACTTGATTCAGATCCAGATGAGGGCATTGAAAGAGTTTGCTGGTATGATTACAAGGCTAGTATCAATTATCTGTGAAAAAGCATGAGGATTCACAGAGGATCCAGAAAAAAAAATTAATCTTTAAAAATAATGATAATAGGACTTGGGGAACCTGACTGGCCTCATGTCTCTCCCTAGAAAGGTCTTGGAGTGGGTATGCCCTGTTGGAATACCCTTCCAGGCCTGTAAGGGTCAAAGGAAGCTGGACTAGATGACCTCCATAGGTCACTTACAACCAAAATTTCAGTAGTTTGATGATTCTAGGGGTGCAAGAGATGAAAAGTTCACCAGGAGATATATGAAAGATTTGTACATATCTCTTTGGAAAGTGGGTCTTTATGGTATGGGAAATTACAAGTATGAGAAAGTAGTGGAGTTCCGTCATCTGTCTTCAATCACTTTAACTTGTTTCTTACTCACTAGATCCTTCTGATTGAGAAGTACCTTTGGGAGTGAGATTTTAAGATAGGTAGGAATGAACAGTCATTTTATTTGAGCAAAATGAGTAAGCTCATTTTGATAGTCTTTATAGTTGAGTGTGTCGTTTGTGACATCACATGGTAAATTCAATGGGAATGCAGGTGCCTAAGAAGGAGACACATTTTTAAACACATCTGCTGATTTGGATTCTCTGTAATTTCTTTTCTCTTTGGAGACAGCAACATTAATGGCTTAAAGAAAGAAATTCTTAAATAAAGAAATTTGTTTATATCAGTTTGGTTTTAGGACACAATTTCGTGGTGTGGCTTTGTCTATTGAATACTATGTAGTTTTGAAAGCTTTTTAGAATATAATTACAAAACCATGTTTGGGCAATTATTCTATTACATTTTGACTGGAATCATGAGTCTATACAGCATATTTTCTACATTAAAATCTTCTGTTCACTCTAGAAACATGACATTTGCCTGCTTGACTGGGACAGCTTAGTGTAAACCTCTCTTTCAGTAGTGAATTTGGAAGATACTTGTTTCACTGTGCCCTAAAGCATAGACAGCATGATACTTCTGAGTGTTACGTGCTCTTGTAAGGAATGTATATGTTATGTTGATTCCAGCATATATTACTCATCTCTACTGATTCCACCTGTTCTCCACCTCTTGTCTATCGCATTTTTTTGTTAGCATAAGAAGTTAGTACTAACAAATAGCATAATCTATGCTTAGGAAAGCATAAGAACGAGAAGCTACAGTGGCAATGTCCAGGAAAGCTCAGGGACAGAAAATGTCTTACATACTAACATAAAAAGTAATAAATCCAAGACTGAGTAAACATTTTTTTTCCCATGAATTAACTGAATTATGATTATGAAATCAAGCTCATATTTCCTCCTGGATAATTTAGTGAAGAGGAGGGATTCTTACAACCTGAAGAAATATTCAATTGAATGCACTCTGTGCTGGCCTTGGAATAGCAGTGAGGCTTACTATGTTCTGAAGGCAAACTTGAGCCATTGGGCAGAAGGCTCCTATGTTGTTCTTACCATACAGAAGTATCTGCTCAGCTAGAGCAATACAGATCTTTAGATATTTTTGCACTCAGCAAAATATGGAAAGGGATATATGATTAAGTGCAAAGCCATTGGGTCCTGACCCTGAGCTGAACATAAATGTTTTGCTAGTATATATCACGGCCACTTCCTCATTGTACAACTAGGATTAATTAAATGGGTCATTCATATTCCTTAAGAGAGGCCAATCACCTTTTTATGCAGGGGCAGACTGTGAACCTTTACTCACTCTGATGTACTCTGATGAGGACTTTCTAACACTATTGACTTCTGTGAATAATTGCAGAGGTAAAGGCTTCATGGTCCAGCATTTAAGGTATGTTAATTGCCTTTAGTTTCACTTCTGCCTGCTGGAACTCTGAGATCCCAAATATCATATAGAAGATGTTTTATGATTGGCCTTTACTCTGTGTAGTCGCTTACAAATGATCCTTTTAAGGAGAGGCATATATCCTTTATTTTATTACGAAATATCCCTGTCAATTATAACAGATATGCCGAAAAAAGGACCAAGTGAATGAAGGAGAATCATTTGTATACCTGCAGCAATACTAACAAACACTAACAACCTATTATTATAAATGTTTGCTGATCCTTAATTCTAGTCAGATTTACAGAATAACAGGTAAATTCACATGTCTTTGACAGATCTTACATGAAAACCTTTCTCCATGAGTTTATAAGCAAGTTGTTGTAGAAAAAATAATTTTAGCTTCCTCTGAGCTTTTTAGATATCTGTCAAAAAAACTTCTAAAAATTACATCTTCATGACCTAAACTCAGAAATTGTTTATGAAAACAGCTTTACTTTAGATATTTTTGCAAAGGTTTAATTTAACTGCTGCACTATTTTACTGGAAACAACACTGACACTGACGCCTAAAGTCTTTTTTTCAGCTGTTAATTATCTAAAATGCCTGGACTTATGCCTTTGATAAGGTAGACAATTTTTTCTGGCATTTCACTGGGATATTTCTAGAGATATATTCCATAGCATAGGAACCATACCTATTTGCTCCAGGGACATATTGCCATGGTATTATGCACTGCGGTAAAGAGAAACATTTCTGAATGAACTTACTTGGCTTGCGGATAGTAGGAGCTGAGAGGTACAGTGGTTATGAAGTATATCCCCTTACCAGAGATCTTTTGGAGAGAGCTTAACAGAAGAATCTTTCTGAAATTTAGGTGACTTTATGCAAAAATTGACATAATAAAAGCTTAAGATTTCTAGGTGAATTTTACTCAAAAGTCCTAAGAGGGTTAAATAGCTGTATTACTAACAACAGCAACCTTCATTAGCACCTAGTGACTGCCTGCTGGCAAATGTGCATGCAGGTATTAAGAAATTCACCACAGAGTATCCATGGAAAAGACTTGTAAACTTGATAACTATACAAGGTTATTTATCAGAAACAGGTAAAAGATAGAATTAGTGGTGTTGTGGTTTAACCCCAGCCAGCAACTAAGCCCCACGCAGCTGCTCGCTCACTCCCACATGGTGGGACGGGGGAGAGAATCGGAAGGGGAAAAGTGAGAAAACGGAAGAGTAAAAGTGAGAAAACTCATGGTTTGAGATAAAGAGTTTAATAGGTAAAGCAAAAGCCGCGCACGCAAGCAAAGCAAAACAAGGAATCCATTCACTGCTCCCCATGGGCAGGCAGGTGTTCAGCCATCTCCAGGGAAGCAGGGCTGCATCACGAGTAATGGTTGCTTGGGAAGAAAAATGCCATAACTCCAAACATCCCCCCACCTTCCTCCTTCTTCGTTCCAGCTTTATATACCAAGCATCACGTCATACGGTATGGAATATGCCTTTGGCCAGTTTGGGTCAGCTGTCCTGGCTGTATCCTCTCCCAGCTCCCCCTGCACCCCCAGTCTTCTCGCTGGCAGGCCAGCATGAGAAGCTGGACAGTCCTGGACTTCTTAGCAACAACCCAAAACATCAGCACATTATCAACATTTTCTTGTCCCAAATCCAAAACACAGCCCCAGCTTCTATGAAGGAAATTAACTCCACTCCAGCTTAAACCAGGACAAGTGGACACCTGGATAAAATATGAATTGCTGTGAAAGAATCAACACAGCCCTGTGAGAAAAATTCCTGCTTTACACACTTCTTGGTTGTTTTTTTAAGACATCAGGTTTTGTTCAAATACTTGGATTTCAAACAGGTATTTCTAAATTCCATGATCAAAGACTTTTAGGATACTTAAGCAGAACTAATGGAGGAATGAGAAAATGTGCCTGCTTGTGTAAATGATTGAGTAAAAGATAATAAGCAGCAGGTAGGAGTAAATTATCAGGTCTTTCAAAGGAGGCATGTGACAAATAGAATCCAGGGATTAGCAATGGTATAGGTTCCCATACATCATCATAGATGACATTTCCTATGTACGTATAACACAATGTGTTTACTTACTTCACACCTTCACATACCTAAAGCACAGTCATGCTTTCCACATGCTCTGACTCTTCTAGTGGCAGGAATGTCCTCTTCAGATTCCACCTGAATCTGGACTTTGGAAATTGTTATACTTGTCTGTTTGGCTCTGAAAAAACAGCCATCACTGGATAGATGTATACAAACCTCTGTACAACTTACATAGAATTTTCAGGCTGGTTTTGAACCAACAGAGGAGGTTACAATAATTTGAAAAATAACACTATAGTGTATTAACTTTCTAATGAGGACAAGGTAATCCACAATTTACACATGTATAAATCAAAGTTAGAACACAAATGTAAACATAGCTAACTATATTAAACCAGGTAATGGATATGTTCTTACAGTTTAATTCACATCATCCCTACAGGGAGCTGTAATCAACATCGCAAAAACACACTGAGTTGATCAGCAGAATAAATTTACACCTAGATTTTTAGGAATTGTTCAACAGTGGACAGGAATCTTTATTTGGCTGTCAATTTTGGGGACTATCTCTGAAGATCACTAAAAATCTTTATTTCGTATTGTGTCCTTGAATGTTATAAAGAAGCATTATGAACAGAGGTCTTGAAAAACAAGTGGGTGAACTTGTCTGGAGCCATCTCAGATAAAGTCGGGGTGAGTGGGCATTGTTGTTTCCATTCACACTGCAATAATAATCTGAAATTAAATATCCACACTGTAACAGCTTCTGATAAAGACTGAGATTTATAAAAGTCTCTTAAAAAAGACAGAAAGTGAAGCAAAATCCACAGAATAATACATCCTAATATAATATTAAATCATTAGAGAAATGTTTTAAAGTACAAAAATTAAAAACAAATTTGTAATACAATCATGGGTTAACAGCATACATTTATTAAGATAATAGTTCACTGACATATAGTAACAGAACTTTGGAATGAAGAATATTGCTAAGGAGGATATATTTCAGTAATCAAAAACACCCCCCTATCATGTCATGTCAGGCCACCTACAGCTATGCTGAGATGAGGGCTTTGGTTCCTGCCTACACAGCCAGGACACTGTTGATTCATGAGGGCTGCCATACCTGAGGGCTGAGAGTCTGCCATGGTGCAACGGGGGCACGTGGTGGCACTGGATCAGGTGCTCCTGCTGGGTGGGGGTGCCCTCAGGGATGGATGCAGGCCCACGGCACCCATCCTGGAGTCTGGGGCTGCACCTGGTAGTGTCAGGGGCCCCTGGATCTCTGACCACCTCATGAGGCCACAGGGTTGGGGTGGGAATGTGGCCAATCTTGGACCTGGCTGGTGTGGTGGGTTAGGAAGGACAGGACATGTGGCTGGGCCTGGTGCAGTAGCATGATGGCCAGGGCAGAGTCACAGGCTACTGTCCTACCTTTAGTTTCAAAAATACAGTTTGTAACAAATGTATTTGTAAAAAGAATGGTTTTGCCCGTTTTAGTGTGTGTAGCTGTCTGTATGCCAGCACTATACTATGGACACTTCAAAAAGCTGCAGTCTCCATGCTAGGGTTTCATAAATAAAATTTTAATCTTAATTCCTATATTATGTAAGACTTCATACTTAGCCCAAATCATTTTTTTTAGACAGAAAGTTGAAATTCTGGCTGTGCATTCCAGGAATTTTGATGGATGAAGTAATCTACAGTGACTGACTCACCTCTTTAATAACAAAAGAATGAGTACAGAGTGGTTACTTGTTCCTTGTCCTCAGAAAGACAGATATCGACCATGGTTTTTTTCCATTACATTTGATAGGAAAGGTAGAAGAAATTTAACTGTATTACAACTGCACATGTTGATAATGATTATACCAGCACAACACAATGCTGTCCTCTCGAATCACTTCACTGTACAATTTAGATCCACTTATCCAGAAGCTAGAGACAAGTTTTCAGTGCTTGTTTTTCAATATCGTAGTTTCATTATAGATGACAGATTATCCTTGTAACAGTTCTAGGTAAAAAGTCAATCTTTACTGTCATTCTGCTTTACTGTATATGTGATATTATGGTTATTTTCTCTGTATGTGCACCACTGTATAGTCACTGTTTGTAAAGTTGATGTTCTAGAACTGGCCACTGCCCTTGTTCTTGAGGAATGAATCATCACATAAATTATTAAGTTGTGGCACAGATCTCAGACCAAAGTTATTTTACCTTATTGTACATGGGTTGTTAGCGTTTTACTTTGTACTTTGCCAAGAGCTACCTTTGCCATTTAATCTTCAGCTCTACTCTCAGACCTAAATCAGATGCTTTTTATGAGTAATAGAACTGTACCTAAAATTATATTTATAAATGTATATTATGCATCCTGATTCATAAATTCACAACATACTCCAGTAGTTATGAACATTTTCTCTCCATTTTTCTCCTTTTCCTCCAAATGTAATGTATCTTGTTCCCTGTTAATGAAGGAAACTGATGAAATAACTGTATTGCAAGAAAAAAATATGTTCACAGAATGTTGAATGTATTGCTGTGATGCCATCATAAAGCTTATTTCTTACATCTATTGCTTTGTTTTATGAAAGAAAGGTCAATTTTAAAGACTCCCTGAAGAAATGTAAATAAATATTACTAGTTATTTATTAACTAATAAAATTATTAGTTAATCCTTGTGAAAGTACAACATTATCTCTTCCCTTTACTTAAATGATAGAAATATTTTAAGTTATTATTGGTTTTAATTTGAATAAATGAGTAGCCTTGGAGGACTGAATATGTGAAAATGCTTCCATGAAAACTGAATCACACCATCATGAAATATACATGCTCAGCCAAATAATTTAAAATAATAATAATTAAAAAAGTAACAGTCATTTTACATTCCTTTATCACTAAGTTCTCCAGTCCTTCTCTTCGTTTCTCTGGTTTATGCAAAATACCCTTAGGCAAAGAGAAATGTGGTATCACTTATTTTCTAAAGAGAGACATAAAATTTTACATTATTTATCTTCTTAATACATCACACTGTTATGCTCCAGTGTTATACAGATGCAGTGTGTTCAAGTAGAAGAGATAATAAGATAGTATTTTATGATATGGGACACTTTGACATGCTTGTTCATAATATTCCTTACAAGAAGGAAAATATTAGCCATTTCTCTCTTCCAAATAGTTTGCGTCTGGGTAGAAATTATGGCATGGTCCATATATATCTCCATGGTCCATATATACTCTCCACTATATCAAGAGTGATTGTGTGGTAAATGCACAGAAGTCTCGTGATGCTTGACATCAATGTGTTTTGCTCCAAAACAGTTGGACTTGATGATCTTAAGGGTCTTTTCTAACTTTAACAACTCCGTGATTCTGTGAAAAAAGTACCTGTGGAGTGCCCTGCAGAAGTTGTATGTCTAAAAGGAGAATCCACAAAAGACTGCAACCTGAATAGAAATCTGTAAATGCTGGTCACTGGGAAGTGAAAGGAGGAATTTAATAGGGATGGTATATTCCCGTAGGTTGGGATGGTATTAAATTCATGTTTCCTTATATACTTCTGGGACTAAGTTACTCAGTGTTATAGTTAGGGATTAGAGAATTCAAACTCTTGCAGAGGTATGTGGTGGGATATGAATATCTTGATGGCAACATACAACTGTGCCTTCAAGAAATGCACCCAGAGATGCAGGACTCCCCTTCAAGTTTTGTTCCATGAATAATATCTACATGATCTAACAGTGAGTTGTAGATTAAAACTAATGAGATCTTGGCTTACCAAACTGTTTTCCTAACAGCTTTCTAATACACAGAAAAACACTGGAGCTGTTAAGTTTGCTATTGAAAAATGCAAGACAGTTTCATATGAATGTATATATATTTCCTATTTATGGATGCAGACTGTGAAGAAAACACAAGAATTAATGTAAAGTGCTTTCTGCTTTGTAAAAAAAGATACAGAAGTTTGAATGGCACATGAAATCACCAAAGACAAAAGAATCGTAATGAGGTTGTACTTGAAGTCCTACAAGAGAGACACAATGAACCGCTACATGAAATGATACAGAGATGGAAAATGATGTAAGGCAGTGGAATGTTATAGCAAAGGGGTACGAAAAAGAAGAGTTAAGAAAGAAATATGTAGTAATTTAACCTTGATATTCACAAAAAACATTTTGTTCTGGAATACAGATGGTGAAATAAATTAAAAAAAGAATACAGTGAAGTCAGGAGAACAACTGACCACAAGCTGAACGTTTAAAGCGTGGAAGTGAAGGAAAGAGAGAAATAAGTAACTATGGTGACTTCATCACAGCTAGATGTCTGAGTCTTAGATTAAGGAAACAGAATAATATACTGCCCTCTGAATATCAGCAAGATGATATCACAGTAATACTGCAGGATATCCAAAAGAAAATACTTGTAATGTGAGTGAACAACCTAAGCAAAAACACTTGATATCACTAAAAGCCTCTCCTGGAACCAAAAAGGCATTTTGTGCTAGGGGCAATACAAGTGACCTTCACAAAAATGCTTGTGATGCTTAAGAGGAGCAAAGAAGGAGAGCGATATGAGAGCTTTTTTGGTACTTATACCAATGTTGTACAGGAGAGAATTCTGTCTTCTTCAAAGAACACAGCAAACATTTCTCAGACGATAGCTTATCGCCTTTGCATTCAACAGCCTCCACGTGAGAAGCAGCTGTCCATATTATTATGGGACTTGCGAAAACAGTAGCATCAGCATGGGGGCTTAAAGCTGCTGAGGAAAAGAGCTAAAAGCATATTATGTGAATTAAAAGAAACCCTGGCAGTCATGTCTAATGCACAATGGAATATAAAAATATAAAGAATTTGGTAAACAAGCATTGAGTTTAGAAAGGCAAAACGCTGAAGCATTTGTATATAAACGTAAAAATATAATAAAGAAAACTAAATGTGTTATTAAATAATATTAATTGTGATTCAAATGTTAGAAAAATAGCCATAATCCAGTAACCAAGCTCCTATACATGGATTTTTTTGCAATAGCAAAATCCATGTGGAAAGCAGAAATTTAAGAAAAGGCAGAAAATTAGATTTACACACCAGAACTGAAAATATCAGTGAGACACAGAAAAAAAAGGGAGAGTGTTGGCAAAGTTCCAAGGGTGAGGATGGGAATTCTTTCTTCTCTATCATTTAGATCTTGGTATTTACTAGGGGCCATCAAGAAGAGTTGGCAAACTAAAGAAGAATTAGTTAACATTAATATAGTAAAACAGAAAAGCAGACCAAGTGAGAGAGAACATGTTTACTAAACAGGAAATGCTCCATTTCTTACAAATAAACTGGGTTAACTTTTTCACTGTAAAAAGGTGTTTGGAGGTATTAATAAGAGCATAATATCCTCAGCTGGACAGTAGAGGTTGATACTTACAGAAATAAGACCTCAGGCCAAAGATTGCTTTTCTGCTGTCCTGTAAAAATACTTGTAAATTGTGTTGTTGAATTGTAAATAATGATTTCTTCCTCTTTTATTTGCATTATGCAGGAAATCTTTGGTACTTCTGGCAAAGTAATAGTAACATGAGAAGCAATGTGGGTTCTCATTGCATCCAAAGCAACAGAGACTAATAAAAAGCACACAAGAAGACTTCTTCAAAGAGAGTTAGTAACTAGACCGGAATAAATGAGATATCGCAGGTTTGTATTCACAGTTATGACCTCTGATCTCAAGCTAGGTTCATAACACAGCTTGCTTTTCTGCTTAAAAAATATAATAAATGTTGTGGAGTTATTTAAAAATCTGGGGTCAATGGTGGTTAGAGTAGTGCACGTGTGGGCCTGGCTCCACTCCTATTTCATTTAACTTTTTTTTTTTTTTTTAATACAAATCAGAACATTAACAGGACAGAAATTGAAATTACCTTCAGGAATATCTTGGGCATCCCAGGGGCTGTCTGATTCTCTGGGACGGCAGGAGACACAGTTTCAGACCACTGTTCCAAACAGGGTCAATCCAAAAGATTTGAAATAGCCTCAGCACTCCCCTGTGTGAGTACTCAGCTATAGAACAGTTTTCGTTGTTGGAGCACAGGTGGGTAGAGAAGACAACTATGCAGGCAGCTATGGGGTCATACAGGCAAAGTAGTTGATGACTGCATTTGATTTCATAGCCTAAATCCCTTTGATGACTCTGATCCTCTCTTCACAAGTGTTTTCCTCTTTTCTCATCCCCTCTGTGGTCTACTGGCTAATGCTACAATACCTAACCTTTCAGCTGATGAGGGACAGATAACTGCTTCTGGTGTCCATGGGTAAATATTTAGCTATATTGAGCCATATGTCCTCTGACGAACTAAAGCAGCACTTCAGTGAACTGGTTCCACCTTTTTTTCTTACCCCTTCCAGTATGCTGTCTGGAGACAACTTTACCTGTGGAATTTATGATCCTGGTTACCAATATAGGTGAATGAACATGTAATTTTACTCTTCTTCATTCAACCGTAACAGAAGCCGACAGCCTTCTTTAAAATTAGCCAAATGTCTTGTAGAAGATTAATTTTGAATTGTCATGGGAAAAGAGGAAGATTGCATATGACTGAGTGCTTGTGGTGCAGAAACCTTAACAGGAAATGGTAAAGGCAGCAAACAAAACAGAGTGAGAGAAGCTAGATTGCCAAGTACAAAAGTTGATGGTTTGTCCTCTATTTATGCACCAGTGGAAAAAAATGAGTTTTAAGACTTTGGCCAAAAGGATTGACTTCAGTGTATGACACAAAAATATATAACCACAAATTAATTCTAGGAGTTGCTATGAAGATGCGATTTACCCTTTTCAAAATTTGGTGGATTTCGTTAATCTTTGGTGTACTTGAATTCTTAGTTAATACATGTCATAAATGAGAAAATTATTATAAGTTTGTGATGGAAAGGATCTACAAGAGTGCCTCTATCTATCTTCCCATTTTAGAATTGTTTCCGTATTCTTATGCATGATGCTCAGTGCAAAATAAGTGATTCTTGTAATGGGGACTTGAACTCTCCTTTTGAAAGAATGTCCTCTGTTTAAGAGTCTGGACATTTCATGCATTTTTTAATGATATTTAGCCCAGATTTTCTGCATTCAGTTTCATATTGACAGTCTAAAACAACTTAGTGGCACTAAATTTTGCACCGATCTTAGGAAACCAACAGTCTTAGAAATCCCACAAATCACCATCCAACAGAGGCAGAAGAGGAGAAAGGGAAATATTTGTGATTATCTGTTATCTACAGTTTCAGAAAATTAATGATAACAGATTCCTCTGAAACACTGTTGAGTAGCAGCAGTAGTTACTTGTTTGCCATATTTTGGCTGTAGCCCTCTGGCTTAGGCAATATCACCTGAGGTTGCAAATTCTACTTTATGCCTTCAGAGAACAACATGTGGGATAAGCCAGGAAATAAAATGTAATACTGTAGGGAGTCTAAGATCTAAGAATGAGAATGCATTTACTTCTGCAAGAGTATTAATATTCTGGAACATAGTGAGAGATCTATGCACTTAGAATAAAATTCTGATCTGAGAAAAGGCAATAGCATACTTTAAGGTAGGTTAATAAAGCCTTTTTGTCCTTAAGATAGCTCTTTTATTCTGTTTTCCTTTTGTTCAACGGTGCTAGGATTTTCAAACATAAAGTCAAGAGGTTGTAAGTGTCTGTCACAGTCAGGCCTCAATAAAGAAGTGTTAAACAGTCATAGGTACTTCAACATTTTTCTTAGTTGTCTTGGTGATGGAAATAGTATGAACATTTGTTTAGATAAGGAGGTAGTTTTTTGAACTATATATATTATATATAATAAAACTTTTTAATTTAAATTCCCTTGTTGGGTAATAAGTCATGTTCAGGATAAGACGGTCATA
This sequence comes from Phaethon lepturus, assembly GCF_000687285.1. NCBI lineage: Eukaryota > Metazoa > Chordata > Aves > Phaethontiformes > Phaethontidae > Phaethon > Phaethon lepturus. Next base: position 28,454 of record NW_010558745.1, read on the forward strand.
TGTTACATTTATGTTTATGATTCTATATATGCGCAGGATAAATGTACTTTGAACTGTCAGACAGTCCTGCTCTGGATTGAATTTTCTTATTATAGATAGGGTTTTTTTTTTCTTTCAGTGTTTCACAGTAATACTGCATTTGTTCATTTCATGCCAGGTGCTCACGACAGCAGCAAGTAGTGAGTTCAGGTCCTCTTGGGGATATTTCTAAAAGAATTGAACTGTGGCTTTTACCTTCAACCACGCTGCGATTTCTATTCCAGGAAAATTAAAATTCCCCTACCAACTTCTACCAGCATGTGCTCACCAGTATTCAGTATTCAGTCACAGAAGAATTTTAACATAAGAGGAAAAGGGATAAAAGTCCAAATAGGTATGTAAGCCCCTAGTATATTTGCAGTTTTGTGGTGCAGTTGGATACTAGTGGAATGGGGCATGGCTGATGCCAGCTAAGAAGAAAACACTGTTCCAAAACAGTATTCAATTTCCTCACATAGCTCTGACAATGAAAATCAGTCCAAATTTCCTGTACTCTTGATATTCAAAGACTTGGGACTAACTTTAAGCAAAGACTGGCAATCATGTTTAGGTGTTTGGTGGTTCAGACAGGTGGAAAATGCCCAAATACTATTTCTAAATTTCCCAGTTAAGTGCTGTGTATTCCAGTGCATCATGTCAAGTCATTTTGTATCACATTGTCTAACACAATGTGACTGATGCTATGCTTCAGAAATAGAAGTAACTGACAGTGCCTAATCTAATTCATGAAAGCATGACCTTCAGAAGATGTACTTTGAGGTATATGCCATGCAGTATTTTCATATACCCTTTCTTTTAATTTCTGTTGACCTGACTGCAGACTTTTCTCAGAGGCTTGTCCCTGCTGACTATGTATTTGGTGTCATGCCTGTTCAGAAACCTGTTAATTTTCACAGCATTTGAACGAGAACTTCAATGTTTTTTCATCTTGCAATCACGTGAACAGGTTGTCTATGAATATTGCAGAAATTTGGAACTGGACTTCTTCATTTTACCTTTGGAATTATAAGGTTTTAGGTGTGATAAACTATGCTCATATAACCATCAAAGTACAAATATGTACTCTGCACACAGCTTGCTTTCATGCATGCTTATAAGGTATTATATCTTTGAATGGCTCAGTGAGTGTAGTAAATCAATTCATAAGCTGTAAAAAGCTTTCTAATGATTTGGCTTCAAACAAAACTAAATGAAAAGAGTCTTGGATAATATATTTGATTCAACTGTATTATTCTTATCTATTATCTTCTCAATATTTTGTATTCTCAAAAAATATTTTAAACTATGTGTTGACACTTTACATAAAGTTATCAATAGATATGAATTATTCATAAATTGAGATAATAAGCACACAAATATTTTATTCATTCTGTGTCCTTAAGTTTAGTCTTTGATAGAAGGTGATCAGTGCAACTGATTAATTGCATGTCATTTATTCAGGTTTTTAGAATTATTTATAATAGAATTCAAAATTATAGGAAAAGTTTCCACTAAATAATGACCAAAAATAGAAATATATTTCCAGCTTTAGTGCAAGCTTTTTAATCTAAACATAAGATAGTGTCAAGAAACATAGCTTTCTATGGTGGCAGCATGTTATTTTGACAGTTGCACCAAAATACTACATTTGAGCACAAAAAAGAAATCTGTGATTCCTTTGTAGATTTTCCTATAAGAGAATTATTTTACTGTATTGCTGTAATCAGATACTGTACATTAGTTAGGACTAGGCCTTATGCAACATCACCCTGAAGGTCAAAAATAACTCTATTATGAATTTAAACCAGGTGTTTGAAGGGAGGAAAAGAGGTTTGCATACACACAGCTCTGTCTCCTGCAAATCTCATGGGGATTCTCAACTGCTGACTCCTTATCTTAACATGTAACATAATAACCAATTACTGTCAAACTTAGCAGACCCATCAGACTTCTATTGCATTAACCTTATGCACTGGTTCAAGAAAAATGCAATCAATCTACTGCTAAATTAATTACTAATTTTAAAGTTATCATTAAATAATATGATCCCCAAATTGGCATAAATCATGTGGTTAAGTATCAAATTAGATACCAAGAAAGGCAAAGGAGTGGCAAGTCCTATTCAAAGGATTTCATTATATTCATTTGCTCGAGCACTGAGAGGTCATAATCTTAACCTTGTATGGGTCCAAACCGTATGAAAATTATTCATGTCACCGAAGGCCAGCAATAATTCTTTTAATTCCATGGCATATTAATGACCAACAACGAATGAGCCCCTTAAGTGTCTCATTTATTGTCTTAAATATGAAAATGTTTTAGAGATTAGAGAGGAAATTGTTTGAATTAATTAACTGAACTGATGCTCAAGGGAACTGGTACAAGATTTTCAGACAAAGGCTGAGAATTTACAATAATGACATTTCTTTCATGGTTAGAAAATATAGTACCAGAGGGACTTTGAGGCACTCTTAACATTTTAGATGATGTCTGTTGAGGGCTTGAGATTCCTCTGAAAGCATTTATTTTATTCATCGGAGACTCCTCTCAATCACGACATGAAAGGCAACACATTAAAATAGCCATGAGGCCCACAGATTTCAGCATTTAAATGGGATCAGATAACTGACACAATGAAAATTCAGAATGTAAATGGGGACTATTAAAATAATAGGATCATTTATAAAAAAAATGTTTTTTGCAAGAAAGTTAATGTACAAAAGATAAAAACAGTACTGTGTTGAGCAACGCTAACAATCAAACTGTGTTGAATGGGGCTAATAATCACTTTTTTTCCTTATTTTTTATGATAACTTTTTAGACAAACCCCTTGGTTCATAAATGCAACTCTGCATCCTTATTCTTTACAGTGGCCCAAGTCCTGGTTAGGACCACAGTGGATGCCTTGAATTAGTTTGAGTGTCTAGCTCATGTTGTCACTGCTTTTGAACATGACAAGCTTTCAGATGGTGTGCTCTTTCTTTCTTGGTTTCAGAGTCATAATGAGTGACATATATATATATCAGAAGTACGTAAATGAGTTAGGGAAAAAAGATGCAAAGCTAATGCCAAAAATGACTATAGTGATTTCAATTTCTATTATGATCAAGCATATATTAGCATATCAAGCAAGTTATCTGCAGGGATTTTTAATTTTTAATATTACTGAGCTAAAGGGACCAGCTATGCTACCTAATAAAAAAGGTAATTTTTCTCATGTATTCTATCTTTTTTGTGTAATTACTCAACTGTTTATCTGATCAACAAAAAGAAAGGGTAAAAGTTAAAGGCTACACTGAAGGTCAGTGAAGACTATCCTGTTCTGATGATTTCTAGCTGATGTTCAAATCTTAAGACTTTCAGTTAAAAATATTTTCTTCTCAGTAGGAGAGTCCAATTCTCAGAAAACTACCTTCCAAAAATTTATTTAACAAGATTCATATCTGAAAATGTGCAGATACTATAAGGTTGCAGAGTTTTGTTTTGGTTTGCTTTTAGGTTTTTTGGGTGGTTTTTTTTCCTGGTTGTGTTTCTTGGTTTGCTTTTTTAATTAACTTATTGACTTGGAATAAACTTAAAAATGCAAATAAGTATTCACTTCAGTTTTAATTTTATAAGTTATATTTTCCTGACAAAATTAACAGTACAAGATTTTCCAAACCTTAGAAATGAACTGATAGAAACAAGCTACTTTTACACTTTTTACTATATCCTCAGGGTGATCATACTAAAGGATGTGTGGAAAGGAATTTGTGGAGGTTACATAACAGAGTGTACTGGTCCTCATTCAATTGATGGGTGCTAAACATAACAGAAGCTTTAGACCATGAGATAATCATCAGAAGGGAGACGATAAAGGTGCCTCTTCAGGCCTGAAACTATGCTTAATGATGTCCATCTTGCTCAACATCAGGTATGAAGAAAAGCGTAGCTTGCTTAACTATGAAAACATATTTCCCTTAGGTAATTATAATACACAATATTCAGCAGAAGCATCCTTCTTCCTCCCTCCCTCCTCTTACAGCCCTATTCAGCCTGATCTCCTTCTATGACCAGGTGACCCACCTAGTGGATGAGGGAAAGGCTGCGGATGTTGTCTACCTGGACTTTAGTAAAGCCTTTGACAGGGTCTCCCACAGCATTCTCCTACAGAAACTGGTGGCATCAGGCTTAAACAGGTGTACTCTTCATTGGGTAAAG
>NW_010558746.1:0-1289 GCF_000687285.1 Phaethon lepturus
CGGCTCCCTGGCTTCTGCTTCACACGCTGAGCAGCCCCCGGGGAGCATCGGGGTTGCTTCTTAGCAGCCATTTAGTGCTCACTTGTCTTACTGCCTGGTATTTTAAAAAGCGGGAATGAGGAGGGCTATAGAGTTTTATAGCAAGAAGTAAATTGAAAGGCAGATTGATTTACCTTTCTTACAACATGATGTTTTAGTCTTTCCAAATCAGAATAAATTTCCCTCTTAAAAACCTTTCTAAGGTGTCAAGCAGGAGTAGTGTAAGACAGCCGACTTCAGAAAATTTAGTTATTTAAATGATCATCTCTTTGTACTGTCTGGCATGTATCATTAAATTGTTTGTGAATAGTGGAAACATATAAACAGACCTCATACCCAAAAGTCTTTGGATTGCCTTGCAAAATATAACTGCAGAATATAACAGAAACTAAAGGAAGTTATAAACCAAAATGTGTATGTAGCTGGAAAACACCTCAGCAAAGTCCCAAGCATCCTCAGAACAGGAATCTCTAAACACACAAAATTGCACCCAGATTTATACTTATTCAGGAACAAGATATTCATCAAGTTCCCATTTCATTTAGAGTGGAGATATAATTTTTATTTGATGGAAAAAAAAAAAGAAAAAAGAAAAAAAAACAACCCAAACTATAAAGAAAGTCGACTTCTTAAAAAACGAGCTTCTCATCCCTGTTACAGTAGTGGGACCTGTGCAGCACGGAGGGGCTCGGTGCTATGCCCAGAAGAGGGTTTTGCCACTCCAGACCCCCCAGGAGATAACGCCGGTCCCGGTGCGGCGGGGGCCCCACCAGCCGCCTGCGAGTGCGGGCGCAGCCGCCGGGCCAGCCAGGAGAGCCGGCATGGGTTGGGAGGGCAGGAGGATGCGTTACCCCTTCCCCCATCTGTGCGTTCACCGCCCCTCTTCCTGGTTTAACGAACCCGATGGGGGCTTTTTGTTTATTTGGAGAGGTTTCTAACATAATCTCATGGGAAGCATGAATGCAAGCTCCCTGAGAAGAGAGGGGCAGAGCGGTGCCGGCGGCGTTCAGCGTGGCACGTCTCCCACAGGAAGCAGGAAAAGGGCGTTTAGCTGGGGTGAGATATATTCCAAACCGGAACGGTCTTCCTGAAGGATGTGCATCTTCTCACCGCAGCGCCGTCGCCCAGACGCGTGCATCCACGCCGACCGCGGAGAGCCCTCCTCGGAGGTTTGTCTGACTTAAGCCCCCCAGCGAACCTGCTGGGTTTTGTTCGTTCCCCGTTTCTACAGATGAAACCACTGCTCTTCC
>NW_010558746.1:1342-8863 GCF_000687285.1 Phaethon lepturus
TCTCTGCAGCGGGAACGGGCGTGCAAGAGCCGTCCGTAAGCGTCTGGGGAAATTGCGTACGTACATCATCCATGCGCCAGCGGGAGAAAACGCCTCACCTTCCTCCTTCCGCAATCACTCACCCTAATGCTTCCTGAGGCTGATGCTCGCTGTAATTAAGGCGCTGCCAACATAAGAACAATTGAAAGGTGGACATGACCCTTCAAATGAAGACGGGTTTGAGATATAGCAGCACATTATGCATCTAATTTTCACAGAACTAAGAAAAAAAAAAAATCTAGGATTTTTTTGGCTACAAGACTGGGCAGTACCACAACATAAATCTTTGCTTTTGATGAGTAGCCTGGAGCAAATTAGAAGATTGGACAAAGTTTGGTTCTGCCCCGTGTTTTGGTACGTCACTGAGTTGTAACCGCTTTGCCCAGCTTGTTAAAGCGAGCCCTGCAGATGCCAGATCTCAGAATAGAGATTAGATCACCATTATTAGCAGATAACTTTATTTTTCAGAATTAGATTCTACATGGATGAACAGAGAATAGCAGGAGGGGAAGGCAGTCATTTTTACAGATGTCATTTTTGGAATATACCTGCTGACACTTCAATAGAGGTTTGAGGCAGTACAGGCTTAATTTAAAGAAACAGCAAGTTAAACTCCCCTTTGAGGCTGGAAGTGGATTTGTTCATTTCATTAAGCGGCAGAGCTCGTTTGACAAGTAAGTGAAGTCCGCCTGCAGTATCAACTAATCAGGATTATCGCGTTCCTGGGGAGAAGATCCAGGTTGAGCGGAAAGCTATTTTCCTGGCGTTTGTGTCCACGTGCACTTAAAGACATATGCTAGGCAACAGGCTGGCCCTGTGAGACAACCCCATGGACGACAATAATGAGAAGTACTTTATTGCTTTGCCACGCGTCACACCCGGAGTAGGAAGTACGGTTTTCTAAATCACGGTAGTTACCCTGCCGGGCGAAGCGTCGCCGGGGTCACGGTACGCCGCTGTTGCGCACGCCGGCGGCACACGGCAGCTCGGGGCTCAGCAGAGACGAGAGGCGTGAGGACAACAGCTCTGCAGTGGGGAGAGCCGCTGCCCTTGAAGCACCAAAGGGTGCTGGATGGGGCACCCTGCACCCTGCCTCGGTTCCTGTGATACTCTGTAAGCAAGTCAGAGGGCGGCTGGCCAAGTAAGGAAGATTTTGCATTCCATTTGTACGGGTCTGATTCTCCTTTCTCGGAGAGGATGGCCAAACCCACAGTGGCTTCCTTGACCTTCCCCTGGCACCGAGCGGCTAAGTCATGTCCTTAAAGCCAAGCACGGGCTCAGCACGGGCTGGTGGGTGTGGAGGAGGATGGTTGGCAAAGCCTTGTGAAGCCTTTTGCTGTGCTGCGCAGCACCGCGGCCACGCTGGGTGTCAGAGACACGGACTGCTCCACGCTTCGGGTAGATGGTGTGTGCTTGGTCTAGTTCTTACTGACGTGGGGGACATCACCACCTCTTCCACAGGGTTTGACAGCTCTTTTAACCTACAGCAGCTGCCCTTCTGCAGCACAGAGAGGTTACTTCCTGAAGATGCTAAGCTATCGGTTAGGCGCAGCCTGAACTATCCAGGCTTTATTCCAGCCCCAAGAGTTCCCATGTTGGCTCCAGCACTTTGCTCTCCCAGCTCAGAGCAGCCCTGCTCATTAGTGCTGACAACATTATCTGTCAAGCATTTTTACATTTATCTCTCCAAGCAACTACGGTTCCAGAAGGAGCAACTGTTTAAATTTGTGTTAGCTTCGTGTTAGCTGTTGGGAGGCGAAAGCCTACTAGCAATCTGCTTCTACCCCATCTTTCTCGATCACTCCCACAAACTCAGTAAGAGAGTAAATTTACGTTGCGCAATACGGTACTGCACCACCCACTGATGCGGATTTCTCCCAGCGACTTTGCATGCTGCGTACATTTGAAATACGTGGTGCGCTTGATGAGGGCTGGCCTTGCTCCTTGCTAGCAGCTCCAGACTCGGACGCACACCAGCCCGGGGGTTACCAGCGCTGTGCGCGCCGGCGGGGAGCTGCACACCCGCTGAACGGCAACGACATCAGCGTTTCTGTGCGCCTGTGTTAATGACTGCCACCAGCACGGTCCTTTGGCAAAATCTGGAAAACAGACCTTTACTGGGAAAACTGGCATGAACTGGGCTCCCTTGTTCCCTGCTGTATTCGTTCCTTAGTCTCATGGCGGTACTGAACACTGGAAGTCAATCACAGAATACTTTGAGGACTGTTAGAAACCAGATTTAATAAAAAAAATGTGCTAAGATAAAGAGAAAACACTGTTAGGAAAATTTTTTTTTTTGGTCTCCATATCTGCAAAAGGTGCACATGAAGGGCACCCCTCAGAAGTGCAGGAAGGGTAGTCAAGTATTCAAATTAAAATGCACAGTCACGCTAGCAGAGCTAATTACAGGAGGTCTCCTGGCCATTCTGGGTTACACCAGGAGCCCTGTATGTAAAGCACCCACTTTGTTATACACAACCTGAAGGTTTTGAAGGGAAATAGAAGTGACTTTAATGAAAACTAAGGAGAAAAAAGAAGGGGGACTGAGATTATAGAGTCCTCTTAACTAGCTAGAGTTAAGAAGTTATGATGAATTACAGGCTAATTCATTTCCTGAAATAATGGTTATTATTTTCTGAGTTTCCCTCTTGGTGGATCATGAGGCTTTTCTCCAATGCTAATTTTTCTATGGGAAAGATTACGATGTAAGCAGTGTTGGAAAGAATACAAATTGCATATTAGACAAAATCTTCATATCAGAGCAGTTTCATCTCAGTTGTCACTTATGGATTCACCTTTTCCACAACTTGTTAGGTAAGACAATATTCAGGTTTCTTTAATTCCAAACTTGCACAAAATGCAAGGGGTCAAACCTGCCCCATTCCTGGAAACATTCAAGGTCAGGTTGGAGGGAGCTCTGAGCAATCTGATCTAGTTGAAGATGTCCCTGCTCATTACAGAGGGGTTGGACTAGATGACCTTCAAAGGTCCCTTTCAACCCAAACCATTCTGTGATTCTGTGAAAACCTCACAGACTTTTCAGAGGAGGGTATTTCCTTCTTTTCTAAGTATTTGAACATTTTAGATGTTCCCTTGAGGCAGTTCTTAGTTGTAATTGATGCACTATTTTGGAGGAGTTGTTCACTGATGACCATGATGCTGGTTCTGATCCATCCACCATGTATGTCTGTTTGTGAAAACTTTGCTGTCAACTGGTAGCTAATAACTAAGATTCAGTGAAATTTGGATTCATTTCAGGATGTAGAACTGGCTGAGATGCTGACTGAAGGTCTCTTCCTCCCAACGGATGGGGAAGTGTCACCCATTCCCATCCCCTGGGCACTCCGCAGCACTTGTCACTGCCAGCCACAACGTACCCCAGCAGCAGCAGGGATGTGTTCTGTGTGCAGGGGTACTACATGCTGCACCACAGACATCTTCCTCTAGAGAAAGATGGAGCAAATGTGACAGATAGATGGTCATCAAATTGCTTCATGCACTGTGGGAAGGCTTTTGAGTTTGACACTGCTGAGTAAGATATAAGACATGATATGGAACAAAACAGGTGTTGAAATGTACTGTCTGTGAACACCCACATCAGATTCAATAACTGGAGAGCTTACAGAAAGCACAAGGAAGCGGGAATTTTGCCAAAGTAAATTCACTCAAATATGACATAAAGAATTTCCGTGGGAAGAAAAAGTGCTTTGATATCTTCTGTCTGTAGAAACGGCTGAATTTTTATACCATTGAACTTAGCCAACCCTAGTATCGAGGAACACCAGATCCTGCCAGAATCCAGCCTTGCACCACATCACTTCGGAAAAATAGCGGTGTTGCATTGCTGCTGCTTCCAGTACTACACCAGGAATTGTCTGCAGCCTTCTGCCTATGATTGCTACACATTGGGGATAATTCTCATTAATGAGTTTCTTTGGCATTCAGAAGTATTCAAAAGAAACACCAGGAGAAAGGCCTCCAGGTAAATCCCATTCAGAAGAGTCCCATGTTGGGCCATTCAGACGTTTGTCTTCTCATGTACTTGTTCTGGTAATTTGTAAGCAGGTATGACACATGTGTGACAGTTATGCAAAGGGAAGAGTTGTAGGTGGGTCTGTTTTGTAACATAACTTGAAGAGGAGGCCTCTGTGAATCTCTTCTTTGGTTTACAACTTATGGTCCTATGTCAACACTTTTCCCTTCTCCTTTCCGAAATGTCCAGATGGAGATCAGTGATGAGCCATGTCCCTCAGGGGTTCGTATTGGGACCAGTACTGTCTAATATCTTCATCAATGACATAGTGGGATCAAGTGCACTCTCAGCAAGTTTGCAGATGACACCAAGCTGAGTGGTGCAGTTAACATATGTGAGGGACAGGATGCCATCCTAAGGGACCTGGACAAGCTCAAGGAATGGGCCCATGGGAATCTCATGAGGTTCAACAAGGACAAGGGCAGGGGCCTGCACCTGGGTTGGGGCAACCCCCAGTATCAGCACAGGCTGGGGGATGAAGGGATTGAGAGCAGCCCTGCTGAGAAGGACTTGGGGCACTGGTGGATGAAAAGCTGGACAGGAGCCGGCAATGTGTGCTTGCAGCCCAGAAGGCCAACCATATCCTGAGCTGCATCCAAAGCAGCGTGGCCAGCAGGTCACGGGAGGGGATTCTGCCCCTCTATTCCGCTCTGGTGAGACCCCACCTGGAGTCCTGCGTCCAGCTCTGGAGCCCTCAGCACAGGAAAGACATGGACCTGTTGGAGCGGGCCCAGAGGAGAGTCACCAAAATGCTCAGAGGGATGGAACCCCTCTCCTGTGAGGACAGGCTGAGGGAGTTGGGACTGTTCATCTTGGGGAGACCTTACTGCAGCCTTCCAGTACTTCAAGGCAGCTTCTAAGAAAGATGGGGACAGACTTTTTAGCAGGGTCTGTTGTGACAGGGCAAGGGGTAATGGTTTTAAACTAAAAGAGGGTAGATTTAGACTAGATCTAAGGAAGAAATTTTTTGCAATGAGGGTGGTGAAACACTGGCCCAGGTTGCCCAGAGAGGTGGTAAATGCCCCATCCCTGGAAACATTCAAGGTCAGGTTGGAGGGGGCTCTAAGCAACCTGGTCTAGTTGAAGATGTCCCTGCTGATTGCAGGGGGGTTGGAATGGATGACCTTCAAAGGTCCCTTCCAACCCAAACTATTCTATGATTCAATGATTCTATGAAAAAAATGAATTTTAAAAAATAAATTAAAGTTTATTTTTCTCCATTTGAGAAAAAAAAAAATCTTTTTTTCTTTAAATTCATCCTTATAACCCACCTTAGAGGTGCCTGGTTCTGTTTCATACAGATGCTTTCCATCGCAGTCTGGTGCATGATGACCTGAAAGCAAGCATCAAAACAGAGATGAAAGACTCATCTTCTTTAATCAGACCGTCTCCTGAAATTGCAGTCCTTGTTCACTTTCTTACAGAAACAGCTGGGATCACGATGCGATCTGTAGCCAGCTCCCATTGTGTAGCACATGGGTGATTTAAGGGACTGTTGAAGAAAGCTTCAGCCTTCTTCTGTGACCTGTTTCGTTCCGATGAAGATGATCTTGGGTGAAAGCGGGAAGGTTACTATATTAACACAGACTAGTAGCTCTAAGTGAGCTGGAATTTGCATGCAGTGTTTTAGATTTTGGGGTGTCAATCATCATCAAGATGGAAACCAGACACCAAGGAATGAATACTGTGGAGAGTAAAATTTTGCTGAAAAGGTCAGAGGTGGAAAGATCCTCAAGTGAAAGTACAGTAGGAGGAGCTAATAAAGCAATGTCTTTCAAAAGTTGGATTCTACCATGCTATTCATAAAAAGATATCATCTATGGTTTTCATATATTTTTTCCTCACACGCTTGTCCATATTTTTTTATCTCACTCTACTGAATGAGGGGAGAAGACGGATATGATATCAGCTATGCTTGCAGCGCTTCAAAAATGCTGCTCACCTGAAGAAAAAAAATAGCTATCCTTCTTTTTGTGAGAAATTGGACAGCCCAAGTGATCCTGTGATAAGTATATTACAACATTTTTGTATTTGTTTAGCACTGTGGACCCCAGGTCCTGACTTGCGCTTCCACATAATTTTGTTCTGATTATTACTGTTACTACTATTACTGTATTCATCACCATTATTATTAATAATTACACAGAATCATCCCAGTTTATTTTCATCCTGACTGCCATAAACCATCCTGAAGTCCATAAGGTATTGGTGTGGCTCATTTTTAGCACAATTAGGTTCATTTCCAACATTTGGATCTGGAACTGTATTTCTTTTTTTCATACAGTCCCTCACATTAAGAATAGGTGTATTAAGGAATCAGAATCAGGTATTGTTATAATTCATGTACATATATTTTTTTCAAATAAAATGTGTCATTTATTGATTTCCAGACAGAATTTTCTACCAAAGCACTACAAGTAGCATCTATAGACTCCTTACACATTTTGGTATGCAGAAAGAGCTCCTACCATGCAGTGACACCAAATGTTCCGAGTACCAACAGACAGCATCTTGCCTGTGACATCTGACTGTCATGCTGTCATGAAAAATATCTGGATGGTACTATGAATACGTTTATGCATGGTTTATTTTAGGAGCTAGGATGACAAACCCATGTTCCTATTTTACACTCTAAAATGAGCAGTTCTGTGCTTTAAGAAAACAAAGGGAGGAAAGTATTTTAATATCCCATATAGCGTTACTTCTGTTTTATAGGCAAAACGTGTTTATTTTTCTTTGCAGTTCTATGGACCCCAGGAAAATCTTTTAACCTTGCAGTTCTTTACAGAATTGCACATTAAAGCTGTCAGAAACCAAACTAACTAATCTGAAAAGCTGCTCACTTCTCTTTCTGTATAAGGTTAAAAAAAAAAAAAGATACAATTACTCATGAAATTACGGCACTGAGCAGAATTTAAAACTATGTGCAGCCTAGAAACATTACGAGTATGAAATCTTTGTTGTACAAATTACAGCTTGCACTTAGGCCTGGGCACCAACTCACCTAGGAAGATGATGACAAATTATAAAGAACTTAAAAAGAATAAAATGCCTAACATAAGGGATATAGTGGATGATTCAGCGAGAAAGACTGTAAAAGCTAAATATTTTAAGATGCCCCACACAGTGTCCAAAACTGCCGAAACTGTTCACACGTGCTTGAAAGATACAAACAATGAGGCATTAGGGAGATTGCTTAGAGCACTTCTCAGGGGTATAATTGCATGTGGAGGTAGGAAACTGAGCAAGCGGAGATTTGAGTTGACTATCCAGCCAAAATTTTAACAAGGACGTCTAACAGACTGTGAAATAGCTTCCCGAGGAAAGTGTCGGAAGTCACAACTCTAAAACGATTTAAAAGCAGACTAGACACATCAGGCGATGACGCGATGGACGGAGCATACAGAAGCGACTCACAGCGCGTGTCTGGCTTTCGGTTTGCGCAACCC
>NW_010558747.1:0-3452 GCF_000687285.1 Phaethon lepturus
CTCGCGGGGAGAGGGGTCGGGAGTGAAGGGGGTGAAGCCTGGGGGAAAGTCGGGCGTGAGAGGGAAATGCTGTTTTAATTTTGTCTTTGTTTGTCACTACTTGAATCTATTTTAACTGACAATAAATTAAATTACTTTTCCCCAAGTCAAGTGTGTATTACTCATGGTGGTACCTGGTGAGTGATCTCCTTGTCCTTCTCTCGACCCATGAGCTTTTCTATCCTTTTTCTGTCCTCCCATCCTGTTGAGGAGGGGGAGTGAGAGAGCATCTGGGTGGGAATATGGCCCTTAGCATGGGGTAACCTGACACAGTGTTATTCATTCTATACCTATGAGCAGAAAACGTTTGATTTAAAACCATAAAATCATAGAATAGTTTGGGTTGGAAGCGATCTTTAAAAGTCATCTAGTCCAACCCCCTTGCAACAAGCAGAGACATCTTTGACTAGATCAGGTTGTTCATCTAATTTACCTAGATTTTGCTAGTTTCTCAATTCTAGTTTACATGGATTTCTTTGCTGATTTACCTTCCTCCAAAAGCCTCATAGTCTCAAACTAAGCAGCAAGCATCACCCCAGGCTACAAAAAAAAAAGGAAAATGAGGAATGGAGGGGGGAATCAGTCTAATCGTGATGAGAAAATGGAGGGAAGAACAAATGAATCCAAGGTCATGGCTTGCCTCATTTATCCAAGTCGGCTTACTTCTTCCAAACCCTCTGTCAGACTATCAGTGCCAATCCATTCAGAGTAATTTTACCTTCAAAAGCCAAAGTGTATATTGTTATTTCCAATGAAAGATAGGAGAATAAATTTAAATGTTACTGAAATTGAGGTTTGTTGGGCGTAACATAAATGCCCCTAAAAATGAAACAATTCAGAGAACAGCGTACCCTTGCTTAATTCTGTTTATTTCACATCTGAAAGGAGAATGTTTGCACTTTGCCTGTACAACATTGAATAGGTATGTGGGAATGTATACCAACTCGTGTCCCAGAAGTCATCATTATCTCCTCAGGGATACTTCAAATACTTCAGTTGTAATTTGAAATCATAAAAAAATACCTATTTCAGCCATGGGGAGACTTGCGTTGATGGGTTGGAGGATCCTGATGCTTTCCCATGCCACTTAGTGACATACCTGGAAAGAGAGATCTCTGCATTGGTACCCTGCAGTCACAAGTATTCATACATCTGTACAAGCAGGTGTGGGGTTAAATCCCATTATACACATTATGCAAGGCAAGTGATAGTCCAAGACATATTTGTTTCCGAACTCCGTAATTAGGCTCCCAAATGAGTGACTGCTGATTGCTTAGCACTTTTTAAAGCCTTAAGGTTGGCTGCAATTTTTGCAAAACTAATGAAAGTGGTTTCAGGGGAACTTTACAGCTTGCACAGAATCTGAAACATTGTCGTACTTTGGAATTTTGTTCCCTCTAACCAAAAGCAAAGATCTGGATCCACAGAAATATAAAATGTAAAAATAATTCAGAGAAGCTACAGAACCTTTAAATTTGAAACCAGCAGATAGGACTCAAAAAAGAAGAGTGGCTGACAGAACGTAAACCTGAGTTTTAATTTCTAGGTATCCAGAATATGACTTTAGTCTAGGATTTTCCCATTTTGATTTATTTAGTCATAAGTTTTTCATGGACGTTGATCTGCAAAGGTTTAAATGGGTATATCTCTATCTCAGCTAGAGCAGAGTAGGAGACCTAGGCAGTTTCAGTACTGTATTTAGTGACTGATGTTACCCTAGAAGTATTGCAAACCCACCGTTTTATCCAAGGAGGGGCAAATATCCCTGATATTTAGATTTGTGAACTGTGGTGAACTGCAGAGGCCATGTGTTGCAGATTTTTCTTTCTTCTGCCATGTCAAAAATAAAAACCTTGGCATGTTTTGCTTTGGCATTCATTTATTTATTGTTTGACAACTCCAGAAGTTACGACCAATATTAACACAGGAGCTGCCAGACTGAATCAGTCCAGCAATCTCTCTAATTCAGTTCTATCTCCAGGGAAGCCCAATGCGAGAATAGGAAGGTACAAAAAGCCCTACAGAAGGCAGCTATGGAATAAATTGCCTTCTTTTTTGATGTATGTTATAATAAGAAGGATATCAGTGATATCTAGACAAGGGTCTTTACATTCAGTAGAGTTATCCCCTGCCTTATTTTTGTCACCAGTGTTCCTGGAAATTAAGAGAAGGAACACAAACGAGAATGCCCAGTGCAAGTGCCTCTGACCTTTGGAGATAATTGGCTGTGGATCCAAACCTGGCAGCCCTATCGTGTACTAAAGTCTCTTAAAATCATCCTATCCATCAGCAAGACAAGGAAAGAGAAACATGGACGAAAAGGTCACATTAGCAGGAAGCAGCTGGCATGATTCCACACGGTTCATTTTATTTCGTAGGACCAGTTTCTGCTTTTCAAATTCCAAATCCATGCCAAAATATGATGGCACAAACATGCACAGAGTTTCACACTTAGATATATACTGTATCAGGGTGACATTTCAGAAATTATATGCAAGGAGTTACACTCACATGACTGTAAACAATAGTGGTCCAACTCCCCAGAGATGGCACTAAACTCTGACTACATCCTCTGCAAACACTGCCACAAGGCACTGCAAATTGGCTCTACAGTGTACACACGCATAAACCACCTTGATTTAGTAGAAAGGCTGAAGCATTTATTAGAGGAAAAGATTTTAATGGTGCAGTTTAAACACTACTAACTAAACAATAATTGATGGGGGAAAACCAGCTTAATAAGAGACAAGTCCTTCCCTCATCATACTGACAGCAGTGTTTCTACCATTAAAGAAAAATCCATTTTGTGTTTCCACAGCCATTTTCTTCTTGGGCTCTTAAAGAAAAGAGACTTCCTAAACTACTAAAGAACACTTTTGTACCCCAAAATATTCCTTCTATTTTTGAGCTGGTACATGAAGTGTTGAACAATGAGCCATGGAAGAAATCCAGCTCAGAAGACTTTACAGCTGTATTACCGCTGGGGTGGAGACACTTGGAGGCCTTCTCCGAGGACAGAACATTCATTGCAATGGGAATCACGCATGCATGGAGCTAAGCTCCCCCTTCAGCCAGCTTGCACCCTGAACTGACAAGGTGTGAAAGGAGGATGAACAGGAAGAAGTAGGTCAGGAGGGCATCAGATAGACGGCAAATCTTCAAGGGGCTTGCCAGTATATCCCCCTGGCTGCGTTACTTCCCATCCTCAGCTGCCGAGGCGAACAGCTCTGGTGTGGCACGATCTGCAGTGGAGTGCTCTAGTGGGTAAAACCCCCGGGCACGGTGGGATCCTGAACTGGGGGAACCTCTCTGGGAGCCGAGAGAGCTGGCAGGAGCCCGCAGCTCGTGCGACAGCAGCTGGAGAGACCTGGGCGAGGCCCGGCGCAATGGCTGCCAAGCCCCCACACAGATAA
>NW_010558748.1:0-4765 GCF_000687285.1 Phaethon lepturus
GTAGGTGGATTTGGGATCAGAGCAGTGCTGTGCTGAATTTCCACCCTCCCTCCTTCCCCGCAGGCACCGTCCTCCCACGTGCCACCCCCCTCCCACGAAACGCGGGAGCTCTGGTCCACGAGCACCCAGCTCCCTGGGTCCCTCCCTGCCTCCTCGAGGGGCAGGAGCCTCCCGCACTCCCACACTGGACGTTGGGGCCAAAAAAAGGAGCGTGTGTGACTGCAGCGGGGCCGCTGAGATGCTGTAAAAAGCCTCATCCCGCCAGCCAGCAGCGCGCCCGGCCCCGCCGCACGCACCTCCCCGCGCCACGCGTGTCTGGCATCCCCCGGCTCCCTCCTCCCCAGGGAACCCGCTCCGGTTCCCAGATTTGCTGCGAAGGTTTAAATTGCGCTGTTAAGATCTCCAGGGTACGAAAAGCAGGAGGAGGCAAGCGCCCTCGTCTCGGGGAGCCGAGCAGCTGATTTAATTCAACGTTCCCATCGGAATCGTTGTTTTATTTGAGGTCGGAACAGGTAACTACAGCATAAAATTAAAGCGGGTGCCAGAGCGCGTGCCAGGGCCGTGTTCTGGAGGCAGCCCGGTGTTTCAGCCTGTTCATTCTTATTCATTACCAGCTCCGGAGGCAGCGTCTCCAAATCCCTCTAAATTCCCGTTCTCTCTCTCCTTGATTTCCCTCTCGTCCCGCATGCTGAAGTCTGCAAGTCACTTAAGTGACTTTAAGTCACTTAAATCCGTCCCTCCGCACAAACATGAGCTTTTAACACTTGCTGCATTTCCCGACAATGACGCAGATTATATTACAGCTCCTTAAATGTTAATTCTTATTGATTCCACATATATACATAAAAATACACACGCGCGCGCACAAACATGCAGGCATATATTGAGATATGTATTGATATAAATATTGATATCCAGCAAGTGGTTCCCGTAGGTGGAGGGCACAGGAGGCTGCTTGCTGTTACCCCCAGGGAACAGGGGCATCCTTGCCACTGTGAAAACAGAGAGGCCAAATGCAGGAGCAGTTTCATAAGCAATGACTTATGAAGCAAGAGGCCTTTCCTTGGGGTGTACCCAAGGTAAAGGACTAGAGGTAGCTGCTGGGCTGGCGTGAACCTGAGATGATAAATTTTCTCTTAAAAATGCCCTATACTGAGAGGTTTACCAGTGCTTTCATGGGCTTTGGAAGATGATCAAAGTGTCCTGCATGCCTGGGCGCTGGTTGGGACTGGCTAGGGACCAGCCTGTCATCCTTCAGCAGGCGATGCTTTGAAACCTCTCTCAAGGTTTTGGCAGTGGAGGAGGGGGCTGGAGTAAGTATCTAGGAGTCGGGACCCCTGTTCTGGGGAGACTGGATCCATGCGATGGATTTGGGACTCCACATTTCAGATACGCCACATGACTGCAGCCCAGTTAGTTTGCCTCAGTTTCTCCACTCCCCATCAATATACTCCCCTTTTTTTTAGCTGGGTGGTCCAGTTTGATCCACAGTACTATGTAAAGTCACACCACGAGGGAGCTTCACCTGGACCTTCTTCCAGGGCTGCTAAGTCAAAACCAGGCACTTCAGGTGCCGTTTCCACAACCGCCTCGAAGACATGTGCCTCTTCATCCTGCAGAAGTGGTTTTTGGTTTTTTTTTCCATAAGTCCTGGTCTCAGGGGCACCCAGACAGTATTTTCAGAGCTGCTATGGGCTCAGACTTCTCGCCAGCTCCACGGAACCACCGCAGCCCCCTTTTGTTCTTGGTTTCAGTCTGAGAAAAAGAAAGATGATGTGCCCTCAGCTTGTTTCCTTCAGAATCCAAATTAACTGTTTTTCCATTGAAATTTCCAAAACCCAGAACAGCTGGAAGCAAACTTCAGCCCAGAATAGTTCACCCTGGCTAGTGAAACTGTGGTGAGCGCTGCCCTGAAGCTTTAAAAACAGGGCCACGCAATGGGATAGAGGAAGCCATCACAACCAAAGGACTTGCTGCTCATATTCTCTTTGCCGCGTGTGAAAATCAGGTGGTTACAAAGCAAGTCCCGGAATTATTTTAACAAAGGGAAAGAAAGCTCCGGGTAAACCTTGAGTAATTGTCCATTGTTTTTCTTTAACTTGAAGTCCGTACTCACAGCACGGAGCAGGACTGCTGAGGAGCTGGGAGATGTGTCCAGGACTGACGTCCACGGTGGATGGCACTGGGAATGGAGGGAATCTCCAGGGATTTCTACTGGGATGAACGCCTTGCTCGCCGCATCGTCCGACAGCAGCCAGCCGCAGCCCCGTGCCCAGTGCGGTGCCCTGCGGGTGCGTGTTCCCCGAGCTGGGCACGCACCAAGCATCCTGCACCCAGCTTCCCGTGCATCCTCGTGGAGGAGGCGGCTTTCCCCAGGAAAGGGGTCGGTTGGCGTGCGGATTACTGGAGTTGTTGGACTATGTGTCGCGGTCACGGCAGAAAAGCAGAACTGAGAAGCCAAACGGTTTTGCTAATCCGCTTGCTTTGATTTAGCAGTACCAACCGTTTGCAAACACAGCTTTAATCTCCAATGCGGATTTCCAGCATGCAGGGCCTGAGCTCGACTAAAGAGACCAGAAAATGAGGATGCTCGAATAAAAATTGTTCAGCAGAAGCTGGGCTGAGGGAGACCTCACTTTGTACAAGCTGAGGGCTGTTGCAGAGACATCAGATTTTATTAGCCAGACCTGCTCCCTCACAGCTGCTTGGTGACCGCACGCAGATGCCGCTCAGCATTGGAGAAACTAAAAACCTCTTTCCCACCCCATTTATCCAGAGAAACCTGTGCTGGCTCAGAGCTGCTCACGAAGAGCACCAGTGTCAGTCGCCACAGGGCAAAGGCTTCAGTTGTGGGTACTTTGCATGGAGGAAGGACTTGGTGCTTGTGCTTATATCAGTATGAGGGGGGACACGAAGGAGGCACAGGGTCCTGCGTACTCTCTGGGGTTTTCAGAGCAAAGCCAGGTAGGATGGGAAGCCGAATTTTTGTCTGCCATCGGTTTTCTACCGCGTGAGCTCCATCCCAGCACTCTGTGCGTACATCCTCCCGGTGCACAGGGATCAGGATCAGAAATAGCGTTTTACAGCTTGTCCTCAGAGGCGACGGGATGCGAGGAGGAGCAGTGCCCCGGCGGGGCAGACCGCCCAGCCAGGCTGCGGCTCTCTCTCCAGCAGTGCCGGCAGGAGATGCTGCCGAGGGACGGGACGTCGCCCGCCCGCAGCCGGAGCGGCTGTGTGGTGGAGAGCGATGACCAGCCGGACATCTGCCAACACCTCTAGCCAACGCCCCGGGGGGAAGCACTGTGCCCCCTCCTGTCCCCCCCGAAAGGAGGGGAGCGTTTGGGAAGCGTGCGAGGCCATGAAGGATTTCCTCTTGTTCATCAGCTCATGGAGAGGGCTGATTGTCTCTCAAGATGAGGCATCACGGACCTCGGTCCAACTCCCTGACTGATGCACGAGCCATTTTGCAGCACGGGTGATGACTGGGGCGGCGGCAGGAGCAGATCACAGCCCCGAGTAAAGGACCTCGACAAGGGAAAGGGAAGGGCTCTTCTCACCCTTCTCTGCTCCTCTCCATCTCATTCATCACATCACACACGCATTAGCATGGGGTAATTATTAAAGATCAAAGGAAGACCTTTGCAAAGGTTGCGCAGGCAATGAAGTCCAGAAATATGCTTCGAGAGAGGCTGTGCCTTTGTGCCGGGATCTCAAGGAGAGCTTTGTAAGGGACTGATGAAACAGTCTGACCGTGCTTCAGAGTAGGTATTACTGCGATTCATTTAAAACTTGACCCACTTTTATTTTCCATATTGGCATATTTTATCTTTTCTTTTTTTAAAGTGCAGAATAATTGAGCACACCCATCAAAAACTGCAACAAATGTTTTGTTTGAGCCAAATCTGTATTTTTCAGGGAAAAAGCAGTTGGCAAAAGTTTTTTTTCCCAGAATGAGAATGAGGGAGAGAATGAGCATGTGCGAGGCAACACGTGCGCACAGGCGTGCTGTGCCCACGCAGTGTGGGAAACAGCCTCTTGGGCTGTGGGGTCCTTCTTCTGCCTCTCGCTGAGAGAAGGAGACCCGCTCGGGAGTGAGTTTGGTCCTGATTTAGTGACTGCTCGACAGAAATGACACACCCAGATCGTACGGCAGATGAACAGGCAGTGCCTGGCAGCTGGAGCGGCGGGAGGGAGCAGTGGCCTTGCTGTGTCGGCGTGCCTTCGCTGAGATCCTGCTTGCGATGGGGGATTTATTTTTATTATTTTTATTTATGTGTTAGCCCTAACACCTTCACCATTGTCTGCACCAACAACCACAAAAGACGAGTTAATGAGCCGTGTTCCGTGGGAGAAAGATCCAGCATAGCGCTGCTTCTCCTGTATGGGATGTGCAGCTCCGCTTGTCTGGTTATTTTACCTTCAGGGCATGAAAGGGAAGCAATTTTTTCACCTAATAGAAATTTGCTTTGGCGTGGAGAGCGCAGAGTAAAAACCGCCCGGTGTGCAGGTAGGTGGGGGAGGAACTGAAGGAGAGTGCTCTGAGGTTGCAGGGAGGAGCTCGGGGCACTCTTGGACCCGAGACAGGCAAATACATCGGGAAGAGAAAATAAAGGGCTCAGTCGTGACAGTTTGCTACTGGTCTTGCCCGAGGAGCTCCTGGGAATGAGAGCAACCCCGGAAGGCAGGGAGGGTCGGCAGGTACGGTCCCTGTGCTCTGCAGCCCTGGGCTGGTGCCCCCAGCAGGGACGCGCCCCCGGGGCTCTTC
>NW_010558749.1:0-292 GCF_000687285.1 Phaethon lepturus
CGGGCGCTCCTGGAGCCCTGCTCTCCCCACGCCACGCTGCAGCGCCGGCAGAGGCCGAGCAGCGGGAGAAACTCATGTTTACAGGAGCACGAGGGCTGTGTTGTCGTTTCATTTTGGGTTGTTGGTTTTTTTAATTTTTTTTTTGGTTTTTTTGAACATCAGCGGCATGAGGAAGAAGAAACCTATCCCGCTTCCGCTTTAACTTGTAACCAGAAGCTGTGGGATAGGGTTTGTTGTCCGACGGCATCTTGCCACCCCAGGCAGCTGGAGCCGCTGGGGGGGGCGGGCCCTG
>NW_010558749.1:329-9352 GCF_000687285.1 Phaethon lepturus
CCCCTTCGACTTGCAGCAGTGTCAGGCACGGTGCAGGGGACCCTGGTCCCCAAATGCCTCCAGGCACTGCAGCATCCCTCCTTCTACTCACAAATGGGGTCTGTCCTAATTTGGGGAGTGGGAGAGGACAGAAGCCCTCCCCGCCCTGCTGCTTAACTTTTAATTTTTGTTTAAAAAGCAAACTTAAAGCAAAAAAAAACAAAAAGGCAAACCCACCCCCAACCTGTCACACCAGAAGCCAACGCCAGGCCCTTGGCTTGGGATTTTAGCCTGGAAGGCTCCATTGTAATAAATGGTATTTTAAAAGCCCAGCGTGGTCCCTGTGTGTTTGGGAGGAAGCAGCTGGACACGGGGCATCCTTGTGCCCTGCTTGGGGTGACACCCGCACCCTCCCCAGCGCTCCCGGGATGGACAGGGACAGCGGGGAAGCCGTGCAGGATCCAGCCCTCCAAAAACCTTGTACAACCAGAGGTGGCTTTACCATCGGACTAACTTTGCATGTCCCACCTGTGTCCTTGTAGGTGCGCAAACACAGCGGGTACCGGCGGGAGAAGGCAGCATGGCCCCCCGGGCTTTGCGGGACTGCAGGGCAGGGGAGCAGGAGGGACCCGAACCTCTGCTCTCCCTCCCCAGCCGGGAAGGGGAAAGCTCCCTCGAGCCCGTCCCTGGCAAAGAGGCTGCTGCTGGAGCAAGCAGGGAGGGATGCTCCCAGTGCTGTCCCCTCCTGCTCCACGTTGCTCCTCTTCCCGGCTGGCCTCGGCACAGCACCTTGGAGTCACTCGTTTCGCGTGCTCATCCTCGGCCACGGGTGCAGGCGCAGCTCCAGCGAGCTTACGCTCGCTGTTCTCACACTCTGCAGCACCAGCGAGCAGGTAGGACAACGAGTTTCTTTCCCTTTTGAATCCGGGCACTCGCTGCTGCTTCCGAGTCCCGTTTGCCTTCCCCAGGCCAGGACCCGAGGCCCCATGTCCCGACACCAAGTCCTGCATGTGCCTGGCTCCGCGGGAGCTCCCTGCCCACGCCTGGGAGACGCGCTGGGACAGGACCCCAGGCGTGACGCCTGCGGGCAGGTCACCGAAAGCTCCTGCTTTTAGCACTTGCCCCAGACCTGCGTTCTCGATAAACCCCATCGCAGGGCGAAGGCTGGCGGGCAGCTCAGGGGGGCTTTTGGGGCGAGCAGAGCCCCTTTCTCACTAAGCACTGCATGGATTTGCAACTCGGCTATCGCAACACGCAGAGCCCTGGCTCGGTGCAGCCCGAGCGGGGAGCACCACGGCCCCCCGCAGCAGCGGTTCCATCACGGGGGTCAGCGGCATTGCTTGGCCCCGGGGTCCCAGCCCCTGCACGCTCGAGGGACTGAGCTTTCAGCCTCCTACTTTTGCGGGCGACTAAAGAGCACAGGACTCACAGCGTAGGCGTAAAGGCAGAGCCCAGGCTGGCTGCTGAGGACTTTCCCTGGCAGAAGCATCGCTGGTGGGGACCGTTCCCGGCAGGATGCCGGCGTGGCAGAGCCACTAACGCCACGGGCTGGGTCCTCAGTGCCACACGGAGCAGCTGCTGAGCATCTGGGGCCAGCTCCTTTGGTGCCCACTGAAACCTAGAACAGATTATCGCCAGCGTTACAGCAGAGGAAGGGTGGGAAAAAAAAATAGATGAGAAAATCAGGAGGCTTTTTTAAAAGTTTATTCTTCCTTCATAGACATGTAAAAACTGGAAATAGCAAACTGGCTGGGCCAGAGCTCTGTATAAAAAAAAACCACACAATCATGCATAGTAAAAAAACAATACTATTTTTATATTAGCTTTTAAGTTAATATATGTACACGTTTACAATTACTAAATAAATACATAAATACAAACTTTCTGCTCGTGTTTTACGGGTGGGATTTTTTTTAAGTGTTGGTGAGGAGCAGGGGAGAAGGGGCGGCAGTGGGAGGGACGGATGCTTTACAGCAAAGGGCAAGCCCTGGCTGCAGAGAGGGGCTGGCGAGGCCCCTCGCACTCTCCCACCGCGCTCGGGAAAGTCCTGGTGTGCTGGGCTGTACCGGGGTGGCAGCACGTGTAGCCAGCTCAAGTAATGCAGTAGTTTTTCCAGCCAAGTTGTCCCTGAGCTATGTGTGAGAGCCAGAGCAAGGGGCAAAGTGTTTGAGGAGCAACCCATCCAGCTGGAGCAGGGATGGTGGGTACCCACAGTCATGCTCAGACTTCAGTGCATTCCCCTTTCCATGCTGGCTGGAGACAGACAGGGACAGCAAAGCCACCCCACGGCCAAGGGAACTGGAACAAACCAACTTGACCAAGGTCATGGAGAAGGAGGTTTCTGGCACACCGATAGTTTGCTTCCCACATTCCCCATCCTGCTCCGATGAGGAGCTCACTCGCTCCCTGCACTGACCCTTTTCTTAGGCAACTCCAGTGATCACAGAGCAAGTAAATCATTCCTCCCCTCGAAGTCCAGTTTCAAACTGATTCCTAACAGCAAGCAGAATCACTATCAGCTAAAAATGCTATTCAGACAACAGCTTTGAGAAAGTAACCCAAGAACCCAGTTAATACTTGCCCACTGAGCATACAGTATTAAGCTTGCTGGCCAGCTTAGAGATGTTCTACAAGCAGAAGCCATTGCATGATACCAGGAACCCCCCCAAAAAGGATGATCCAGTTAAAAACCACAGGGATGCCAACACCCTGCAAAGGCCCGTCTCTGTACTGATCCTGAAGATGTCTGTAGCGTACCAGTGCTTCCAAGCGAGACGGTCCCACAGGCAGCTTGCAGTAGTTTTTTAGGCTCTTTGCATTGACCCAGTGAAATCAAGGCACCAGCTTGGATTTCATAAGGAAGCACCGACACCGAGCCCGTAGCTTCGGCAGAGAAGACCACGAGGTTTGTACTTTGTGAGAGGATCAGCTCCTCTGGGCTCTACTGAACTGTACAATGGCTTCAAAAAGAGAAAAGCCACAGAAGAGCTATAAAAAGATAAAACTCAAGTATTCTTAGAGGTATTCATGGCTTCAGCTTGAAGTGGGGAGATGCAGGGCCTGCCCTGCTCCTCAGTTCACTTCATATTGGAAAAATCCCTGTTGGACCAACTTGGAGGAGATGTCCTCTGCAATCCCTCCAAGATTGATCTGGTACAGGGTCTCCAGCAGTGTATTCACAGAGGCATTCATCCCCTCTCTGTTCAGCCATATGTTGAGCATCTGGAAGAAGGGCTCCAGTGAATACTTGTCGTTCATCTCTGCGAGGGCAATGTCGTTCTCCATCAGATCAAGAGCTCGGCCGTATCTCTTCCAGTCCTTGTAGGGCACATCTTGGGCAAAGGTGTCAAAAGAGCGTCAGAAAAGCTCAGAGAACAGGGTAGAGCACAGAGAGCTGGGTCAGAAAGGATTTTGCCCAGAAAGCTCATCCTGCAGGCTCACCCCACCCCTGCCCCCCAGCATATCCCCCAGGCCCCACCACTTACGCGTAACAGGGTCTTTTCCTTGCACTGGAACCAGATTCCTCCTGGGTTTCAAACTGGGATCCGAGGTCCTCGGCACCATCACCTGGAAAGATGGTCCTATAGCACCCACCAAGCCCTGGCACAAACGCTGTCCCCAAGCCCCATGGGGCAGTCAGAGTCCCTCTCTCCAGGGGCTGTTGGGCCCAGGCCCCACCACTTACGCGTAACAGGGTCTTTTCCTTGCACTGGAACCAGATTCCTCCTGGGTTTCAAACTGGGATCCGAGGTCCTCGGCACCATCACCTGGAAAGATGGTCCTATAGCACCCACCAAGCCCTGGCACAAACGCTGTCCCCAAGCCCCATGGGGCAGTCAGAGTCCCTCTCTCCAGGGGCTGTTGGGGCAGGAGGTCACCACACACCCCCAGGGCACCCACTGTCTCCTAGCTCTGGGATGACAGCAGGTCATGAGCAGGGGAGAGCTGCCTCATGGGTCCTGGCCAGGGACAGAAGAGCTGTCTGTCTACTCAGCATCAGCATTAAATCTGCAGACGACTCTGGCAGCCGACTGCAATGAGCAGATTTTGCAGTCCTGAACCCAGAATAAGGACAAGAGACCCCTCGCCATCTCTGTGCAGAAACCATGGTCCAGCCCTGGAAGCCCCCCAAGCTGATAAGCTTGGTGAAGGCAGAGGAAAGCATCAGACCTCGGCCAAGCACGATGGAGCAGTGGGGCACGCTCATGTACCTCCAGCCCCGGAGCGCTGGGAGTCACCAGACCAGACATCCTGGGGAGCAGCTGATCCCGGGAGAACCGCTCGTTGCGGATGTTGTCCTGTGTCCCCAGGCCCCCCCTCTGGTACCTTGTCAGCTGCCGCACCAGATAGTCCTGCGGCAGAGGAGAAGCACAAACCAGCAGTTGGGTGGTCCCGGGAGGGCCAGGCTCACGCTGGCCCCTCAGGGATGCCACCTACGGCAGCAGCATCCACCCTGCCACCGTTTCAAGGGCATGGCTCGCTTGCTCGTCTTGAGCTTGAAGGGGCCCCGGTATCGCACAGCCCTCCCTTTAACCCTGCGTCCCCCCCGGGGACCCTGGATGTGCCGGCACCTCTGCCGGGGAAGGGATAAGGGCACCAGAGAGGGGGCTGCAAGCACCCCACATGCAGCGGGGCACTACCAGAGACCCTCCTCTGCTTGGCCCAGCTCTACCACATCCCTGCAGGGATGAGACTCATCCCCCTGCTCCTCCAGCCTGCCCAGGAGCTGCAGGCAAAGTGGGGAGCAGAGGGCACGGGGGACCTTGCCCCTGCCCCACAAACAGAGCCAGCCCCACCATCCCAGCAACTCACCACCACGCTGCAGGATTTCCCACTCAGGTCTCTCCCGTCCCCTGGAAGATGAAAACAGTGCTGTGACCCCTCGTCCCCCAGGCAGGTCCCTCCTCCCACCCAGCCCACACCCACGCAGAGGACCCAGTCAGGCCGAGCGCTCCAGGGGTCCCTCGCACCCAGTGCTCACCTGGGGAACGGCAGCAGCGGCACTTATAGAGGAACAAGGAGAGCATGAGCAGGACCACAGCTACCACCGTGACTATCACAATCAAGTTGTCTAAAGCAGATAAAACAGAGTGTGTGGGGAGCTGCTCCTGGTCTTCTCCTCCATCCATCCCTCAGCCCATCTCCCCTCCTCCAGCAGCCCCCCACTTACTAGAGGAGCTGGAGAAGGTGCCGGTGGGAGGACCGCACTGGCGGTCACTGTGCGGCGTGCAGGGAGCCTGCTCCACTTTGTCCTTGGGACACCTAGAAAGGGGGGAATTGGGCCAAGCTCAGCGGCTGAGGTCCCCAGCACAGATCCCAGAGGGACCTGCCGCGTCGCCCAGCTCACCGGGGCCGGCACTTCTGGCACATCTCACAGGGGTGGTCCGGGGAGCAGAAGGTGCCGTTCCTGCAGGCGCACTGCGTGTCGCTGATGGGTCGGCAGGGACTCAGCTCCACCTGATCTGCGGGTGAGAGGAGAGATGGCTCTACCCCAGCCCCTCGCACCACGCTCCTTCACCCACCTCCTTCATTAATACAGCTAATGACCCGAGCGCACCCGCAAGCCTGGGGAAGACCAGGTCACTCTCTGCTGTGGAGTTTCAGGCTTACCCTTTCCTGCCCCACACCTCACCATGCCCAAGAGAAAAAAGCAGTGCTCGCATCAAAGCTCCAGCAGCAGCCTACAACACTGCTGTGAAGCCAATCCTCCTGGTCCTTGCTGGATGGAGGTCTCGTGTCCAAGCTTTGCACAAGGGATGCTGCATTTGAATGGAGATGTAGGTCTGGCACAAGCCACTACGCCAATTCCAGACCCAGCTTGCTCCCCACACCCTGAGCCACAATTTGGGGATGCTGCAGGTGACCGTGCTCTTCGAGAGGTCTCTGGTCAGCTGAACCCAGCCCACGCTATCAGCCAGTATCGCCCTCTTACACACCAGCTCGTACCTTCCCTCCACGTCAAGGCACTTGGAGAAGTCATTTGGGTATTCGATGTATTCATCGTCTTTACAAGGCATACACTTGCTGGAGCCATTTTGCTCTTTACAGTGCTCTGCAACATAGGTGCCTGCAAGAAGGGGTGGAGGAGAAAGAAAGGGTGTAACTGGAAGATGCAGCACAGGACAGAGATGACTTTGTAGAAAGGGAGTCGATTCTGCCGTCAGCACAGTTTAGAGGCAAATTAGGAACCATCAAAAGGCAAACATTCACATAATGAGTCCTCAGATCTCCTTGCAAGGAGCAAGGACGCGCCGGCTCTGCAGGCAGAAACACGGCGAGGCTGCAGGTGGTGGGATGTTTGAGACCATCTTACCCGCAGGGCACTTCTTGCAATAGTGATTCCTGTCTTGGACTTGGTAAAACTCTTCCCCTCCCCTGCTTGGGTCCAAGGGATCCAACTTATCCCTCCTATCCAGCGCTGTTGCAGCAGTTACCAATGCAGTCTCCTGTTAAAAAATACAGGAAAACCTGGGTTAAAAGCCACCCCAAGTCCACAGGGCAAAGGAAGAAAGAGAAGGGTAAGAGCTGCTCTGCCCAGTGCGCTCAGGCAAAGTGGGAGAGGAGCTCTGGGATGGCTCAGAGCCACCTGGACCTGGTGGCCAAACCTCCCCTTGATCCAAGTGAAGGGCACTTTCCCCGTACCAGGGTGGTTATTTCCTTGAAAAGCATAAGGAAGAGGTTTGCAGAGGGATTCCTGTGTGCCAGGTTATCAGCAAGACAAAGGCTCGCTAATGCTTCCTTAGGATAACATCAGGCCCCCTTTCCTTCCCCAATTTCTGAGCACGTGAACCAACAGCACCGAAAAAAATGGAAGGGTAGGGAAGAGGAACAGGGAGGGCGTTTGTGGGGAGGAAACCAGCCCCGCGTCAAGGCTGGTACATGCCTCTTGTGCCCACAAGAAACACCCGGACCGCTCCATGCTCCCAGGGGACAGCATGGCCTCCAGTGTTTCCGCATTATCCCCGTTATCTTGCTGCGGATCGGGAAGCCAACGGCCGGTTTCCGCCAGCTCACCGCGCACCTTTCTGCTGGCTCAGCTCTTTCTGTCCAGGCTGGGTCACTCCAGCTGCAGGGGGACGATGCATGACAGGAACGGCCACTCGTCCCCTCAGGATTTGGGGGGCCTTTGGGCACTCCATGTCTCTGAGGGGGACAGTACCCTTGGCATCTCAACCAGCACAGCTGGTCCACGGATAGAAATGGATATAAACCTGCCCCCACCTCCAGCCTCTGCCTGGGATACAGGGAGCGATGATGCCCAGCCATGCTGCACAGCAGTGACAGTCTGGCAGAGGCACTTTCCCCTTTCCCTTCCATCCGCCTGGCATGAAACCTGCCTCTTAAAGCAAATATTTCTTCTGTGAGTCAGAAGCTGCCTCGAAAGGCTGAAACAATAGAGAGGCGAGCTGTCCCCTGAGCCAGCCAGGCCATCTACGGAGCCGATCCCCCCCTCCTCCCCGGACACTTCCCGCACTTGTACAAGGAAGGGTGTGAGCACCAAAACCGGCTGCAGCAGGTCCGATGGTCACGAGGCTGCAGAGGGTGACGCAGACCCAAACACAACACTGCTGAGACCGGCCAGGCCACGGGGAGGGCGATTCCCCCACCGCCACCACGGCGCAGACCCCCCGAGCCCCGGCCAGCCCGGGAACGGGACCATCTCCAGCCCCTGACTTGGAGGAATCAAATCCACATCCCTCCAATGGCTTCTGGCTCCACATCTCCCGCTGCTGCCTTCTCCAGCTGGGAGGGTTTGCAAGTTTATCAAGTGCTTTTCTACCCAAATTAGGAGAAAAGTCTTGCTTTTACCTCCCAGCCACATGCAGCTTTCAGGGCTTTACCCACTCCAGTCTCAAAAGTCTTCAGGGACTGAGACTGGGCAACCTGTCCCACCACCTCACTGTCCCCACACGGGAATAAAAACCAAGCCTTTCTTCCCCATTCAAACTCTGCCAGGCGTGAAGGTGATCACAGCAACAACACAGCATTATCTGCTGTTTGGAAAGGCCCCTTAGGCGCAGGATTTCATTGCTTTTCATGAAACAGCTACTCAGCAGAGCTTGCACAAGTGCACGATAAGGTTATCGGCCCACACCACCTTCCCCAGCAAGTGCAGTTCAAGTACATCGTCCCACCACAGAGCCCTCGGCAGGCGAGGGCTGCCATCCCTGACTAACCTATCAGTTTTGCAAAGCACGGGGAGAAACCACGCCGGGAGCCGTGGGCGAGACGCAATGGTATTCAAGATGTGTTTTCACCCACAGTAAACATCCCAGGAAAGCAACGTTGCCTCAAGACAGAGGAATTACCAGGCACAGGAATCCCCAATACCCTCACTAGCTAAAAGCCTCTTCCTTCTGGATGATCAGGTCTGGGAAAAAAAGCTCTGGGAAGCATTAAGCTTTGGACTTTCCCTTCTTCCTGAAGTGATCCCAAGGAAGGCGTTGGACCCTATGGCTGAAGGCAGAGCCCTCGCTGAACTCCTGACCATCAATGAACATCCGTGCAGCATTAATACGCAGCCCTCGATTGCAGCAAGCGAGGCTCTTGGCCAACAGCGAGATGCCAGGCAGACGCCCAATGCGCCTTTGCTCCCAGGGCGCAGGTCTCACGAACGCGGGGGTTTCCCCCCCAAGACTTGCCGCAGATGGAATTTGAGCTCCTGCAAACACTGAGGCCCAGTGGCATTCCTCCTCGGGAGCCCGTGGCCCAGGTCCAGGCATGACGCAACAAGCATTGGTGAGCAGGGGAAGGAACTGCAGCCACAATATCGTACGATTATCACGTGGGGCATCATTAGTCCTGATCGGTTCCCCCTCCCCTCTTCTTTTATTAAAAAAGAAAAAAAAAAAAGTAAAAGAAAGAGGCTGTTAAGAGCGTGCCCTTAGGTGATGGGTTTAGTAAGGCTTGACTTTATCAGGCAAGTCTAAATAAACTCTCATAAACAATATAGGGAAGGAACTGGATGAGAAGCCGACTCTTACAACCTGTTATGGGCAGCGCTGATTTCAGCGACAGCAACTCCAGCGTGGGAGCAGCAACCA
>NW_010558749.1:9723-9944 GCF_000687285.1 Phaethon lepturus
CGTGTCCCGGGGCCGCGGCTCCGCTGGGCTCCCTCGCGGCAGCAGGGATTACAGGCCAGCCCCGGGATAAAACTCAGGGCAGGATCTCCCTGACTTCAGGTATTTCCGAGCTCTATAGCAACGCCCAACCCATGGAGGAATATGATACGCACAGGTGGGATTTTCTGTCCTAAAAGCCAGCAGCGCTAAGGGCTTGGACGTCCTTTGGGCAGGTTGGAGAG
>NW_010558749.1:10546-10796 GCF_000687285.1 Phaethon lepturus
CCCGCCCCGGCCACCACCAAAGGGCAGGCCTCCAGCCCCACGTCACCTCCGAGCCCCACGGTCCTCACACCACGCGCGCAGCCACCCAGCCAAGCGCTTACGCACTTGCCCGCTGCCCCACACCCAGGAGGGCTGAGATCACCCTTCCCATCCCACCTCCATGCTGCCGCTTTCACCCTGCCCCACAGCCTCAACCCCACACACCCCACCATGCCCTACAAACCTGCCCAGGTGAGCCCCCACAGCCCTC
>NW_010558750.1:0-1877 GCF_000687285.1 Phaethon lepturus
GGATCCAGCCCAAGCCTGATGTTCATAGGTTAACATAGGTTAATCCACCTATGTTTTCCAGCGGATGGGTCCAGGCGCAGCAACCCGATACCAGCTCAACCTTTTGTCTCTGCTTTTTTTATTCACTGGCAGGTCTAAAGCACGATTTTCTCAATCTTCACACCACAGCTTAATTCTGGCTGAGTCATTGCCTTCAAATATGGTTTGCGAGCCACATTTTTTTGCATGAGGTCTCCTAATTATAAAAAAGGATGTAATACTAATTACATGCTTATCTTGTAGGCAGGATATAAAGTTTAATTAGCTGTCATTTATACCATAAGCATACAGCCCTATAAAAGCACTAGACTTTATTTGGATTACGCTCCTTAATTCTACACTATACAAAGCCACAGGAGCACATATTTTGGTTTTATCCTTCCACATCACCATTGTTCATACAGCACTTAAAAGAGCCTGTAACTAGATTTATAGGACACTGCCTTAGAGGATCAGAATATTTGGGGCAATTTCTTTCACCACCTTTCCAGAACCACAGAAAGTAACGATGCTCAGACTGTCATTTTCTGATGAGGACAGAATCGAGGCATTAAAAAGCTCTGTCACACATGAAATACCACGCACGCCGCAGGTCTGGAACCGAGGCCTTGGACAGGCAGCCATTAATGCACCAGATCATGGACTCAGCTCCCCTTTTTCCAGCTTACACTGCGTTCATCAGGATACGCTGGTTGTGTTTGAGCTCCAAGTGTGGGAGCAGAGCAGGACGGCAGACACTGGGAAGGAACAGCCATGGACATCTTCCAGCCCAATTTTGCTAGGACTGTGCATCCAAACTGTAAAAGAATACCACTGAAAGGAAAAATAAAGCAAACAAACAAAAATCCCAGACTTGCACATCCTCCTGCCTCTAGCTAATAGCTTGCATCCCTCTGCAATCCCCATATTTGCCTGCCTGCTTTATTTTTTTTAAGCAACTTGGATGTCTCACCTCCAGGTGAGCGAGGTCAACTGCAGGCTGTGTAGGGCTCCAGTAATACTGCCATTTAAACCGACAGAAACCTGCCCGCTGATCCCCATGGGTGCAGAGCTCGGCCGGCCGGGCTCCAGCCCACACTCCTCCGTGCCTCCCCAAGGCTATGCTTACACATATTTCCAGCAGACGAAAGCTGCGGCCACCACAGTCCCACACTCCCACCGGCAAGCCCGTCCTTGACCACACATTAACACATTCTCCCCTGCTCAGCCACCAACCCGCATCCCACAGCTAACTCACTCAGGGAGCAAAGTCAGCAGAAAACTAATCCGGCATGAAAAAAAAAAAAACACCTTTTCTACCTAGTTTAGCTCACCGTGGGATCAAATAACCCCCATGCTGGTGGAGGGGTAGGGGCCAGGCCAGCTACAAGCAGGAGGCTGCAATAGCATCAGCTTGGATCAACCCCAGCTGCAATTCCCAGCCCTCCCTCGCACCAGCATTACCCCAGGGTGGGTCATGCAATCAGCTGGATTAGGGAGGTTTGTTTGAAAATTAACACTTTTTTTTTTAGATCTAGTTTTTGGCTGGATCAGCTCCCTAATCTGTCTGAGCACAGCATCTCCCCATCTCCGTTTTCCTGCCGCCATCCTTGCGCTGGCTGCAGTGGTTACTGCACCTCTGTGAAACCATCACCACTAGTGGACGAGCCACTTCTCCTCTGGGAAAGCTTTCTGCCAGTTAAGTGAGACCAGTCAGGCAAA
Source organism: Phaethon lepturus (assembly GCF_000687285.1). Lineage (NCBI taxonomy): Eukaryota > Metazoa > Chordata > Aves > Phaethontiformes > Phaethontidae > Phaethon > Phaethon lepturus. The sequence continues at coordinate 1,741 of NW_010558750.1, forward strand.
GCAGGAGCCGGAGCGACAGCAGGAGCGGGTGATGGGGAACCAGCGCTGAGCTGCTGTGTCAGCTTGCAGCATCTCACGGCCCCGTCTCCGCAGCCTCGGAGTGACAGACGCCCGCGGGGGCGCCGGCGCGGCGGGCG
>NW_010558750.1:1908-2569 GCF_000687285.1 Phaethon lepturus
TCACAGGGACTGCGGTGCCTGCCAGGGGATGTTAAACCCAGTCGTGCTGTGGGTGTCTTGCATCAGGGGTTTTGGAGGCTCCTCTCCGACAGCTGACCCCCCAGTCCCAGCAGTACCTCAAGTGCTTGTGAAAGTAAGCAGCAGTGTTACAGGGGGAGGGAAGGTGGAAAACCACCCACTAATCAGGTCCCAAAACAGCAGACACTTGGGCACACTAATGCATTTCTTTAAACCCCAGGAGACTACCATGGGCATCTTGGCTGCCAGAGACCAGGAGCCACATGAGAGGCTCCTCGGAATTGCCCTCGAGCAGCAATGTTCAAGGTCTATTTATTATGTGACTATATATCACACTCACATCTTTCTTGCTCTCAAGGATTTTTTTATTGAGCTAGACACAGATGAAGCATTGTATATGGCCAAAAAAAAAGTGTTCCAGATAATACATTAGACCATCGCAATTAATCTGCATGAATTCCCTGTTGTAAACTAAAGGGCATGTATTGACCTATTGTACTGGCAACCTTCTGAGAGATCAGATCCTTGAGCCTGGACCTTTTGTTAGTTGTGAATACAACTCCAGAGTAGATACCAAGAGCTCCCCCTTCTCCAGCTGTGTCAGCCTGGAAATATGCTCTGGGTATGTTCTTGTTTGATAGAG
>NW_010558750.1:2600-5278 GCF_000687285.1 Phaethon lepturus
TGTGGCTGCAGCAAATAGCCTTAGAGACCCCTTCAACATGACACAGTGCTCCCTCCACTGAGCATTCATGAGTTTTACATACAGCTAACATGATTTTTTTAATAAATATCTATCTTACAGCAGAACAATACCTTTCCTTCCCAAAGTGATTGCTAGAGGCACAAGAATTTCTACCTCCTCAATTCCTCTTTTCCCTTCTTCAGCTAACTTCTTTTCTCCTTGCAGTCCCTCCTCCTGGCCTTCAGGCAGGTTTGCAAAGGTGGCCGAGACAACCCAGAAGACAGGTCTCTATGCTGAAGAGCAGTGGCATAGATGAGCTGCCACATGGGGGTCAGATCTCCCTGAAAGCGAAAAGCAAGCAGGACGGGGGTCCCTGCTCCCAACCTGCAAAACCTCTTTGGCTCCCAGCTCACACTTGTTAACCTGCAATCAATTTTTTTTTAAATACTCCTCATTAGCCACTTGTACTACCAAGTCTTCCTGGGTTTCATGGGCACCACAGGTTTGGTAATTCTTTTTGGAAGCTGGTTCCATCGTATCTTGATTTCCACATCTATTTCCTTCCAAGTCCCTACATCTGTTGTTTGTGCCTTGGGCAATCAGTTACCCTCCTGCGCAGAGAGCATATTACTATAACTATAGCTGCTACGAGCCTGTCATCTGTCTTGGGCTAATTGGCTTCTCCTCCCGCTTTGGTCTGCAGCAGTCACACCCATCCGTACGTGCCCAGGACATGCCAGCTACTTACAGCACGCTCTTTGCCAAGCCACTTGCCTGGCACGTGCCTCTCAGAGGCACCCGAGAACACCGAGAAGAGAGCAGGAATCACAGCAAGAAAGCCGACAGGCATCGCATGGGAGGGGAGCTGTCTCCAGAAGAAGATAGCACTGTTTCTTTCCATCTTCCTGGCAGGAGTCAGAGCAGATAGACCAAGACCCAGTTTCCAAGGGCAGCAGTGGCACATCCGGAGCAACCACGGGAACGCTCCTTGGGCTTGAGAGTCTTCTGCTGCTCGTGCTTTAGCCAACTTAGGAGGTTTGTTTGCCTTGATTGCTAGCTAAAAATAAAAGAAAACCTTTTTCGGTACTCTTTAGCTAAGACTGAGAAGCCATATATATCCTTCACCTGACCCCTCACTTTTGCTAACTAGGTCAGTCCTTTTGCCCTGGAAGTAAGGGATAAGGCTTGCTGCAGGAGGTGGCACTTTTCCCAGCTCTGCTGATTTTTGGCACCATTCTCAAGAGTGCCGTTTGCCTCCTCCCTCCCCAATTTCAGTGGCAGCTTAATTTTTTTTTTTTACTTCTTCATTAAGGTTTATACTGTGCTCCAGCACCTGCCCTGACTGCTAACCTCCCTTCTCCTTTCCAGATTTGTGACCCCAAACCAGGACCCTCCCCAGAGCACAGGGATACTCATGAATCCCCTTGGCTTTTCCTAGCCTGGTGTTATGCTCTGACTTTTGTTTCCAGGATGATGATGCTCATGGTGCTTGAGCCCAGCTTCTACTCTCAATCCTCCTTTGTCTTCCCTTAATTTGGTGGTGGTGTTGGTATTGATCACTGATGATCAAAAGCACTACAAGATCCTCCCACTGAAGTACCATGGACAAGCAGCTTTTAGAACCATCACGCTCAGGTCTGTGGTTACGCTGCCCTGCCCAGGAATTGGACATAAAATAACTTACCAAACAGAAACATTATTTTAAAGAGTAATGCCTTAATCGGGGGATTGCAGAGGCTCAGTTACCCGGCAGCACAAATCCCTGTTTGATTCAAGCCACAATGACCCCTTCTCCATCTCATTTTGGAGCCCCATTCTCACCGTAAATGTTAACGGCACTGTGCATACATGCAGCGACCGAACAAAGCGCTGCATTATTGTCTGTTATCCGCGGCATGATTTAGTCTGTGTTACAAATCATGAAGACAGTGACTGCGTGGTCATAACTTCTGGAGTCTCGATGATCATTCAAGCACAGAGACGAGGGTAAGAAATTACTGGGTCAGGGAACGAGGATGTCTAGAGGCTTTTAGCACATTAAACATGATGTAGAAAGAACGCACGTAAAGGAACTTCACCGCTTTACATGTGTGCATTTGTTTCTATAATTACCTTCCAGGGAAAGACGGGGTTAACCGCACCGAGGTCACCGTTTCCCTGCTCATGATGCAGGTTCCATCTCGCGCCGAGAGGGGTGGGCTGCCAGCTTTCACTGTGCCCGTCATCCCCGGTTTCTCACTGTGCTGCCCAAGAGCTTCACCAGCTCCTTTCCCATCCAGGCCTCACCTGCACGGGGATTCCGTGGAGCAAAGTGGTGGTTATTTAGCAAGCTGCGGGGGGCAAAAAAGAAAATCCACTCTCTCTGCAGCTGCCAGAGAAGTAACAAAGGAAACATTACCACAGGCCCTGCAGGGAAGCTCTTACTGACACAAAAACGACAAGTGATACAGTAAGTAAGAAGAATTTCAAGCTTGGGATTTTCTGGGTGAACCCCGTAAGAGGGGAGGAGACACGTAGCACGTTACAAGGAAAGTCCACCCTGAGAGCTGGTGCGGTTGTACTGGTCCCCTATTCCACCCCACAGATGTGGGGGCTGAGAGCATCCCAGGTCTCCCCAACAGCTTCTCGCAGCTAAGCAAGCTCAGACAACACCCTCTGAGCATGAGAAAGGCTCAGAG
>NW_010558751.1:0-213 GCF_000687285.1 Phaethon lepturus
GTAATTTTTGTCTGTCTTTTTTTTTCTTTTTTTCCCCAACCCAATTGGCCATAAAACTGCTGAGAAGCTGCATTTCCTCTGCTTAGCAAAAAAGAAAAAAAAGTGCCCAAAACCACTTGCATTTGGGCTTTCATTTAATCTCATCTTACTGAAAGGAAAAACACAGAAACTTGGATGCTCATGTACGACACATACCGCCATGTTATATAAACC
>NW_010558752.1:0-2499 GCF_000687285.1 Phaethon lepturus
GCTTCAGCAAAAGACTCCAGACCTCACAGTTCGGCTGGCAGGCACTTGGCTTTTTCCTCCTGTTTTCTTTCCCTCGGAGCCCTTTGCGCGAAAAGCTTCCCAGAACCGACACCAACTCTTCCAAACTATCAACCGGTGCGCGGTGGCTCCGGGGCGGCTTCGTCGCTGCTGCCGGCCGACAGCAGGTGTCAGCCGGGGACCGAAGACGGGGCAGAGCCGCCGCACTGCCGGGGTGGCCTCCGGCTGCGGCCCACCCAGCTGCATCCCCGGGCATTTTTGGAATTGGCCCTGGCGTTTTTCCCCATCAAGGAATTTCCCCTGTTGTTCAGAGGAAGGAACTACAAAGAATAAAGAGCTGTTTTCTTTCTAAAACAAAATCCCTCGGTCACTTCAGACCTGACTCAATCGTTCGCAAGAAGCATTTCCCACCCCTAGGAGAAGCTGCATTTGTATAATATATAACCACATTTATATAACCACATTTGTTCCTAGGTACTGGACTGCTGCTTCTCCCAGACTGCAGAATTTCAGCAGACACGTGTGACATGCAGGACTTGTCCCTTTCCTCTGTGCATCGCCTGTTTGATTGCAAGTCTGAGGCAGACCCTGCCATCTGTCAGTGTTGTGTCCGTCCCGTGCATGCAGCGAGCCCTAGAGAGGTGCCTGGTCAAGGCCAAGCATCATCCAAAGATGCAGATAGGGTGCTGTAGAGGTGGCTCCACCTGTGGCTGTTTTCACAAATAGTATTATTTTATTCACTTTCTTTCCATGAAGAGTGTATGTCTGTTATGGGTAAAGCTCAGTGAGGACTTTTAGCCACCAGAACAAACCTTACATAAGTTACACCAAATCTGAGTCCCTCTTCTTTATTACATGTCAGTAATAATCCCTCTCTTTCCTTTGCCATTGCTTCCAAAATTGTTTTGTCAAGTGAATTGCTGGCATGAGGTAGACCTGCCTGGATGGAAGATATTCACGTGGCTGGTGAATCAGCTCAAAAACGTAAAAAGGTGAGCATTAGAACAGGCTGCCTCCTACTTCAACCCTATTATAAATCATGAGTAGTTGCAAAGTACCTAATGCACTCAAGGTGCTCAGGATAAAGGAAAATGCAGTCGCTCGCAGAAAAGCTTCCCATCTAATTTTAGCTATGAAACAGTGACAAATGGGGGGGAGGTAGAAAAGGGGCAAGGGAGGATGAGGGTGACAATAACAAGATTACACGGTCACTTAGGTTCATTATGTACATGTCTTTGTGCCGCGGCTGGTCCATTATGTTTGCGATGGGTGGAGGAATGACTAAGGGAGAGGAACTAGGGCAAAGAGCACAGCCATGGGGCAGTCGAAAGAAAAAACATTTTAGTGCAATTTGACTTAACCAGTGATCCCTTACTCCTGGGCTGAGTGGAGAGCCCAAGCAGATGGGTGGGATTGGAAACCTGGAATTGTTTTTTCACCAGGTCCTTGGTGTATAACCAGTATCAGTTTGGATTCCTACAGATATGTTTCCCAACTCACAGCACTTTACACCTGGCCTTACATGTCTACAGCTGAAAAAAAAAAGGCTGATCTCAAAGTGCACCTGCTTGTTCATTATCCTTAAGGCACATCGTTCCCTTCATTAAAGAGTTTGCACGGCTATTTCACCACCTTGTACACTACCACGTACTTGGAGCCACAAAAATAGCTGGTGATGTAAAAGGTTTCAAAACTCCAGATGGGAATAGCTGCTTCTGCCATAAATGGCCAAGTCCTGAGCCAGCCACGCAGGGCACCTCCTGCCAATGCCACCGCTCTGCCGCTCCCTTGCCTTCATCACCTCCGGACCACTGAGGTGTGGCACATCCCGGGTCAAAGGCCCAATTTAATCTCTGCTGCCACTTTCTCCCCAGCTCCTGCCAAGGAGAAAGGCGCAGGGCTCGGCCCTCGGTGCTGCCGCAGGAGGGTTTGCCCTCTCTTGGCAAAACAAACCTCCCAAATGAGCATCTGGGCAGGATTTGATTGCTGCCAGAGCAGCTCTGTGCTGTTGATGGACTCAGCTGCTCTATACCGTGCCCGCAGCCAGCAACAATAAAGCAGGCTCTTATTAAATTAACCTGCTAAGACAGGGATGCAGGGATGCATCCTGCAGGGATATTAGGGGAATGGACAGATGGCACAAGCAAGGGCCAGGAATAACTGCAATCCCCATCTCACCAACGTGAGAGACGGATCCTGCCCGGTGCTGCATCCAGCAGGGAGGCAGGAGGGAGCGCAGCATCCTGCCCTGCAGAGCCAGCCCCCGTGACTGAGGAGCATCCCCAAGCTCTGGAGGGAGCGAGGGGTCTGGAGCATCTCCTCCAGATGCCAGTGCGGGACTGCGCCGCCTCCCCACCCCAGCCACCGCCTCCTCACCCCAGCCACCGCATGGGTGTTGCCCAGCTGCAGCCGCTGCCTCTTGCAGGCTGTCCTGGCTGCCGTTAGCGGCTGGGGCCCCCCCTGGGGCCGCCCCTGGGTGTC
>NW_010558752.1:2530-4238 GCF_000687285.1 Phaethon lepturus
CCTGCTGTGACTCGCTCTGGCTGCTCGAGCTGTAAACCAGGCTCTTCTCTGCCAGGAAGCCTGCAGCACGCTGCCGGGCAAAGGTGGCTGAGTAGATACGTAGCAGGGATAGCCTGGATTTCACCTAAGTTACTGTCTAGCTGGGCACATTTGCGTAAACACATGCAAAACCAGCTTAAGACCTAGTGTCGTTTCTTCTCCGCCTCTTCCAGCAGTTTTGCTAATCCACTTATTGTGCCTTATGGTGTTCCGCATGTAAGCTGCAGGGTAGGAACTGGCTCCTTGGGGCCTTTTGAGGAGGTCCTGTCGTACCAGTCACATAAACGTAATGAGAGCTTTCGATTTCAGTTCTGTTAGATTACAGTGAACTACGTCTTAGGGGTTGGATGTGTTCACCTGGCCCAGACTCCTTAATAGTGGGGCTGTTTCAGGCAGTACAACCTGCAGAGATACTTTTCTTCTTTGCCAGCTTTTCCTGACAGTGTAGAGATGACTCAGAGGCAAATTCTGAGGACCTTTCTCAGAAATGTCTTATTTTCTGCCATCCGTCAGCTTTTAGCCATTACTTTAGTAGCAACAAAAGACATGCTGACACTTAAAAAAGGTAAAATGATGTTTTCCAAAGCAATTACTAACTCTGGGGTAGAAGTGGGGCTGCACTGAATTATGACAACAAGGAGGTTACTGGGATTTCTTGGAGGAGAAGCATCTCTTTTTGCTCCCCTGGCATGGTACCAGATCACCAGCCATTTAGAGAAGCTTGGCCCAGGAGCTTGTTGTTGATGACAAGCAGCACCGCAGGGGCAGATGCTGTGGCTACACCCTGCCACGCTCACAGCCTGCAGCCCCTCGCCTCCGCATCAGTCCTCTCTCCTGGTTATCTCCTCTGATGCTGCGTCTCCTGCCTGCAAGATCAGCACCCTGCACCCGGGCCGGCAAGCTGGTCTCCGGGTGGTGACGGGTCAGCGCTCTGTGCGAGGACACTGGTGGTGCTGGTTTCACGGATTGTTCCTATTTTCTCTGGACGTCGAGCTATCTCCTCATTGCCCTTCATGGTCCGAGCTAATATAATCCGTACCGCAGTGCCTGGGAAGTTGCTCACCGTATCCACGTGGGGTTCGTGCTGAGCCACAGCTCCATGGCTCCCAAAAAGTGGCCAGTCCTCCACGTGCATGGCATGATGCCAGCATGGCACGCTCTCCTTGGGTACCAGCTTCCACAAATTTCTGCAAAGCTGAGGGGATGGGGCTGTGCTCAAGCTTTACCTTGTCAAATCACCAACATATGTGACAGCCTTTCCCTAGAAATATATACATACATATTTTAAAGGTTTTAGCCAGTACTGTAGTAAAGCTGAAAATATGGCTCCTTAAGGCTCAAAAGCCAGAAGGCAACAGTGAACACATACACCAAACCTGCTGCTTTAAACCCCAAGTGAAAAGAAAGAAGGGGGGAAGGTAAATAAACTGTCAAGATATATTCTTAAGATTTTTGAAAATAAAGCAATTTTCAACTGACATCTAACAGAAGAGTTCCCATTCACTTTTAAAATGCCATTGGTTTTCATTTTTTTTATCCTATTCCTGCAGCATTTGCAATCCAAACACTACAGAAATGTGCACACTTGTGCACGAAATGCGCTAGCAAAATGAAGCAGCCAACAATTAATTAGAGTGAAACTCTCTGCTTTACTCCCATTGGAGGGAAA
>NW_010558752.1:4269-4540 GCF_000687285.1 Phaethon lepturus
AAAGAGGGAAAACGCAAAGTTCAACCCAAATGGGGTATTGAGAAATTACTTTAATATGACGGTGATCTTAATAAGCAAACATATTTCTTTCCTCTTTTTAATAAATTACTTTTCACTTGACAATTTCCTTATAGAAAAGTGACAAGTATTATCCCAAATTGTTAATTCCTCCATGCAGACTCCAGCGCTGAGCTCATTAAAGTGTGCTGAATCCCCGGGCAGGAGCTGCCGGGTTGTGCTCCCACCCAGCGCGATGACCTGAGACCATCCG
>NW_010558752.1:4654-6111 GCF_000687285.1 Phaethon lepturus
TTTCTGTGGAAACACTGGTGCCTCTTTCCCGGTGCAGCCCAGAGCATCCCTCCGGGCAGGGACGGGATGCACACACAGACGAAAAAGGGGTCCTGGCGGCACTCGTGGCACGTGGGAGCTACGTTTCCCAGGTGGGCGATGCCGCTGTCACCAGCTGCTGTGGGGTGGCACATCTGCGTGGTATGGCCTTGCTCGCCCACTGGCGGCACTTGCTTTCCCACCCATCGCTCTTCCCCGGCCACAGCTGAGGACACGCATACGCGGCAAAGTCACCGGGGAGTCCGCGTGTCAGGCGCGCGTCCCCAGACGGCCGCGCTGCACCTGGTTCTCACGCGGGTGGAGGCAGGTCACGGGCTGAGATGCTTCTGGAGGAGATCAACCCGAGGCCAGAGGAAACAGCTTCCCAGCATTGGCAGAGCTGTGAGCAATGGCCAGCGAGCTTTTCCCCAGGCTGCATTTGCAAAAAGCTAACAAAACTGTCTGCGAAGCGAGAACACGGCGAGCTCATTACGAGACACTTTATCAGCCTTCCTTGGCAAGGGAGGCCGACAGCGCAAAGCTGCGTGTCCTCCGTGCCAGAGCCCGTCAGCTCCCCTGGAAACGACACCTGGCCGCTTGGAGGCAATCCAGGCACCAGTGAGGGTCTTTGCAACACCCCGGAAAGCTGCAGCCTGGGTAACGTGTGGCATCCGTCATCGTCATCCCAGGAAGCCGAACCAGCAGTCCTCAGAGGCCGGCTGCTCCAGGAGCCCGGCGTGGCAGCTGAGGGGTTAAGGCGCTTGGCCAGGGAAGGTTCTTGGAGGAGAACAGCACCAAAACGGCTTAATTAGAGTATTCAAATTAGATGGGGTTGCAAAGCAGTTAATTTCTCAACTTGAAAAAAACAGAACTAATATTTGCCAGCCAGGATCAGAAGCAGCAGGGGCCGTCGACAGCCTCGCTGGGGCTCTCCGTGCTGGGGAGGACTCCAGAGGTCTCTGCCGTAATTGCCTGAGGTCTTTAGCATTTTGTTCTGCAGATTAAGAACTTGCTCGAGTTCATTTTGTGGATAAAAGCCGGTGATCCAAACCCCAGCTGTACCTCTGCCTTCAGCAGCAAGGGGCTGCTGGCTGGGCTGGTATTGCAGAGCGGTGCTTCGGCATTTCAAAGGATTTGCACAGTCTGGAGAGGATCAAACCCGTGGCTGGTGAAAGCGAGCGTGGCTCTGACGGGGCCGACGCTCCCTCCCGGCCTCCAAGGCAGCCAGCCGCCTCGCCGACCCGGCAGAGACGGACAGGCAAACAGAGCCCTGCACGAACGGAGCCGCCGCTCGCGCCGAGGGTCTGCTGCCTCGTTCATCCACGGCCCTGGGCATCTCGGCATCCGCAGCCCCCGAGCGAGCCCAGCTATGCCAGTGCCGGGGAGAGGATGCTCTCGCCTCTGCCTGGGCCACGGCAGAGCCGGAGGCAGGTCCAGTG
>NW_010558752.1:6142-7078 GCF_000687285.1 Phaethon lepturus
TCGGGATGCTGTGTGGAGAATACTGAGGCTCACCCCTGGGTTAGTCCTCGTGCATGGGTTGGCAGCTCTCCTTGATCTGGTCCATCTGCCTCATCCCTCAGGCTTTTCTCATCTCTTGCTTTTTGCTTTTCTAATCTTTTCCCCAATATTTAATCCCACACCAAATTCTTTCCCATCCTCTTAAAATTCCGTGAGTCTCTCAATTTTTTTTTTAAAGCTCAGCTGCATAATTGGAAAGCATCTCAAATCCCTCTGTGTTTAGTCTTCATACCTTGTGCCACCTCTACGTTCCAATCACTTAAACATGAGGTCTTTGCATATTATGCCTGTTGACACAAAGTTTTACATGTTCCCTAGAAAGAAAATCATCCTCCGTTAGCCCGTGCTTTGAGGCGAATGAGAAGGGATGGCACAGCAGGAGCACAGGCAGCAGCTGAGGGTCCCCACCCTGAGCTGCACCTCAAAGCGACGCTGATGGCTGAGCTAAGCTGGGCTTTCTGTCCCGGCAATATCTACTTGCTCTTCAACGGCCGTGAGCGAAAGGCTTTGACACCCTCCATCAGCGCTGCAGCAGGCGAGGGCCGGCACGCGGCCGGGCTGTGCAGCTCTGCAGGGTCCCCTGCCGCCCTCCCACCATCCCCAGTGTCACCCACCAAGCCTCAGCACGATGGGAAGGTGGTGTGCCGAGAGCGGAGAAAATTGATCTCTGGCTGCTGAGCCTCTCTAGCACTTCGTGTTGCTGACAGGAATAATCAAGCCCAGCCCTGGAGAAGACAAAGATGGAAAGAAAATAAAAGCTTTCCCCACCAGGCTGGTTCTCCCCAGGGACCCCAGCGGTGGTTTTGGGAGAGGATGCGCTGGGGCTGCTCTTGCTCCTGGGACTGGTTCAGCCGCAGCTGCTGTGAGCACCAGATCCGTGAAGATCCTGCACATTTT
>NW_010558753.1:0-1605 GCF_000687285.1 Phaethon lepturus
TTTTTCCCTTTCTTAAATATGTTATCACAGAGGCGCTACCACCATCGCTGATTGGCTTGGCCTGGAGCCAAGGCAATGCCTTTCCGCCAGGCAGCTCTCCAGCCACTCCTCCCCAAGCCTGTAGCGTTGCATGGGGTTGTTGTTACCCAAGTGCAGGACCCAGCACTTGGCCTTATTAAACCTCATACAGTTGACCTCGGCCCATCAATCCAGCCTGTCCAGATCCCTCTGCAGAAATGCATCACTACTTTTCTTTTTTTTCCTTTTCTTTTTTTAAAGCATTTGTGTTGTTGAACCTGGGCATCTCCAATAACTCAAAACTGGTTTTAAGTAAAATTTAAATGCATTTACAAATCCCTGGAATTGGCATAGAGCTTTACTACTAAGGCTTTCCTGTGATGGAGTCACATAAAATGCACGTTCAAAGCAGCAGCATTTCCTATCTGTCTGTGAAGTAACACATGCTGCTCTGTGCAAAAGAGATAGCTACTTTGTAGGGAGGGAAAGGAGATTCTGCTGAACACCTCCTTTTTCCAAGAGGCCTCAAGCAAAGCCTAGCAATTTGCTTTTTAATACTTAGCTTTTAAAATCTTGGAGTGACATACCTCAGAGGCGTATGTTGGTGGGTGGCATTTGCTTTGTAACAGCTCCACTGTGGTTAAATGAAGAGCTATGGATATTTTATGAAGAATGAAAGAACAGTGAGGGGATCTGATTTCCAGTGACACCAAATTGTTTATTCCCAGCAAAACGCATGCAGCTGACCAGTGGGGACTCAAGAGACAGCCTTTTCTTATGCAAGAGATGGTGACCATGTCATCTGAAAATGAGTGAAAGAAATACATATATGGGTATGTGCCAAATGGTTTCATTGTCTTTAACGTGGCTGCATTCTGCCATCAGTGGTCAGACTGAATAATGCTTTACTTTGCAAGTGCTTTTGATTTCAGTGGGACTTTGAGGGGAATAAGATGGTGTTTACATTAAGAGCAGCAGAGTCTCAGCATTTGTTGCGATGCAAGTGTTTTGCTATGTAAATGAATATTTGAGAGCAGGTCAGTTAAGAATAAATTTGAGATTTTTATTTATTTTTTTAATAAAATGTGTGATAGTGAGAAGTGGAGAAGAGGAATGCAAGTTAGGCACTGCATGTCGTGGGCCTTCGCCTAACTCGCATTCCAAAAAGCTTTTGGAAATCATTAAGCACAATTTTATGAATGCATTGTTAAACTTCACTGGAGGGTATGCTTCCAAACTGGATTTAACAACAGGACCCCCGGAGTGGCATCTTGTGAGAATAGATGGTCATTGTTTCAGCCTGTGCTTGGTTGGGGGAGGCAGAGAGATTATATTTCTCTGTTATACTGTTTTCATGATGGGTGCAAGGCACTTTATTGCAATAAAATATCTCTGGAGCATTTTCATGCTGTAGCTTCATTCTGTTTTAAGTAGATAAATATAGCTGACTCTTACCCCTGCATTTAAAACAGTGTCTCATGTATCACTATCTCAAAGTATTCTCTGTCATACATAATAGATTATTGTATACAACAAGCCTACAGACATACTGTCCAGGTTTCAGTTGGGATAGAGTTAATTTTCTTC
>NW_010558754.1:0-214 GCF_000687285.1 Phaethon lepturus
CACCCCTCCCTGCCTTTGGGGTGGCCGAGGGCTAGCAGGGCACGCGGTGGGGACAGGGGGAGGCAGAACCCCCAGGTTTGGGGGGCCAGGGGGACTTTCAGCCCCACCATGGGCAGAGGAGGGAGGCTGACCCCAGCCCTGGCCCCGGGACAGGGAGATCACCCTGCGCTGGGGAGGAAGGCTGTACCCCCACCCCGGGTACCGCTCCGAGGTA
>NW_010558754.1:263-1956 GCF_000687285.1 Phaethon lepturus
GCTGGAGGCTGCAAAAGCCAGAGCCAGAAAAAGCCTCACCACCTTCCCACCCATCCCGACCCCCCCGTCAGCTCCCTGCACCCCAAAAAAACCCCCCTCCTGCCCGTGCAGAAAAACCCTTGGCGGGATCAAAGCGGGACGGGATCACCCTGGGTCACCCCAGCTGAATCCGGGGTGCTGCCGAGCGGTTTTGCCGCCGGAGGAGGGCTCCAGCCCAGCACCCACAGGTGCTGCCACCCCGGGTGCTCCTTGCACGGGCGGCTCAGCCCTGCCAGCTCGCACCGAAACCGCGGCGGACTCTGAACACCCTTGTCCTGGCACGGAGGAGGCAGGGAGAGCGGGGACCCTGCGGTGGAGACATCGCTTTCTCCGGGGCTCCTTTGCAGCCCTGAGCCCCTATAGAGATCCCATGACCCCTATAGAGAGCCCATATAGCCAGGAGCAGGGCAAATACTCAGCATGGGATTGGCAGTGGCTAAAACCTCTCCAAAATATGTGTGTTCATAGGGGAAAATGCATTTCACTGCTTCGGCACCCTCAAATGAGAGACTAAGGGAAATCTGAGACTTTTTTGGACCGTGAGAGACAACCCACCCCACTTTCCCGCGGCGGGATGCAGGGTGATGGGCTCCCTCCAGCTGGACCAGGTGACGCCGGATCATTTATACGGCACAAATCCAGCAAGCAGGTGGGAGCGGCCGCAATTGCCCGGGTCAGGAATTGGGAGGAAACACTCATTATCTGATTGCCCCGGATCTGCACACAAAGGTTGTGCCCATAAACGGGGCTGGGGGAGAGCCCCCGCTGCCGGGGCTGCGAGCGTCGCACCGGGGTTGGAAATGGGACCTCCAGCACTGGGAATGGGATCATGGCAACAGGGAATGGGATGGGGACAGAGGAGAACGTCGCTTGCAAGCCACCAAGGGGGATGCAGGAGCCCTTCATGTCCCCAGGCGTCACACAAGCCCCCAAAACACCATTCAGGGGACAGCTGTGGGCAGGAGCACCCTGAGCGTCTCTTGGCATGGGTGATGATGATGGTGGTGGTGATGCCAAAGAGGCCGCTAGCCCAAAACCTCATGTCCCCAGGTGTCAGCTGGGGACAAGCCCTTCATGTCCCCCCGCGTCACATGAGCCGCCCAAGACCCCATTCAGGAGACAGCCATGGGCAGGAGCACCCTGAGCATCTGCTGGCTGGGGTCTGGCATGGGTGATGATGATGATGATGGTGGTGATACCAAAGAGGCCGTTAGTCCAAAACCAGCTCCACAGTGATGAATGGAAACGGGATTGTGAGCTTGTGGAGTGTTTTTAGGGGAGGGGGCAGCGGCATGGGTCTCTCCCTACACAACAGCCCCCGGCAGTGCAGGATTTGGCATCTCACGCGTTTCGGAGACAAAAGAGGCCGAGAAGGAGACAGGTGGCCCCGGAGCCCCCCGGGACGGGGCTTGCAATGGTCCCAGCCAGCCCCGCAGCGGTGGCACGGACAGGGGAGCAAAGACACCCCCTCTACCCCCGCCACGGCAGTGTCCCCAGCATCAGGGACTGGGGAAAAGGGGAGAGAATAAATAAATAAATCAAGCCTTGAAAAAACTAAATCGAAGTTAGCGGGGTCTGGGATCCCTCCCAGGACCCGGGGAGAACAGAGGCTCACAGTGAGGGCTGGACACGCGCCCGGGCTGGGGCGGGCAGG
>NW_010558755.1:0-6115 GCF_000687285.1 Phaethon lepturus
GTACCAGCGTCGATTGCTCGGGGACGTTTGCTTTGCGTTTCTCGGTGCGTCTCGGCTTGATGCCATTAGGGCCGGATCCCGCTCCCCGCTGCGCCGCTGGGAGCATTGCGGCGCTTCGGGACATGGTTTAGTGGGCTTGGTGGTGTTGGACTTGATGATCTTAAAGGTCTTTTCCAACCTTAATGATTCCGTGATTCTGTGATGAAATAACCCCCGGCGAGTCGACCCGGTTGAGGGACTCGTGCTCATGCAAGCCTGGTTTTTGCACATGGGGTGGCTGGTCTGAAAATCTCCTTTTCCTACCTCATCCAACCGTCCCTTCCCAGGATGAAGTGCATCCCGTTTCCCCCAGCCAGCCCCGCCGCAGCCACCGCTGCTTTTCAAGTGCGAAACAGAGCAAAGCGCCGAGTCTTAAATGCCCTGCAAATGCTCCCTCTGAATTTTTCCTGACGTATTTTCTTGCAGCTCCTGTACGTTTTAACTGAATTTTGCCGTTTAAAAAATACATGAACCTCTGTAATGGAGGGAGAAAACACTTCCTATAGGAAGATAAAGATGCATTTTTAAAAAAAAAAAAACAAAAAACCAAAAAGCTGCCTCATTACATATTGACCTGAGAGACAAAGTGAATCCGATGGAGCCAGCCTGGCCCCTTAGGAAAACTTGAGGCTGTTTATTATGTCCCAGGATGAGCTCACTGGTGGGTTAACTCCATCCTCGCCGCTTGTGAGTGCCCACGAGCCAGCGGCGCTCGTCTGCCAAGCGGAGCCTTCAGCGAAGACCGCACATGGCGGGTTTGATGTTTTCCGTGAAAACGGGGAACGCGGGGTTTGCTCCTTTGGAGGGGGGAAAGCTGCACAGAAGGCGGCTTTAATAATAGTTTTAATAATTTTCATTCGATTTCAGCTTTCTTACTTCATTTCTAAGCTCTGGAGAGTTAGATTTAGTCTGTCCATCTCTCCTGCCCCTCCATCTGAGCTAAGAAAAGGAAAACAAGTGGGAGAAGACGGCGAACCCCTTTGTAGTTACCAGGAGCTTGGTTTTTTTGAGCTCCCTTGCAGGAGGGTTGATTTGTGGGTGTACAGGCAATATAGGAAAGATTAAGATCTAACAGTCCTTTTGAAAGCAGCTCGGGACTGAGCAAAGGGTTTAGGATTTGTTGCAATCTCATGTGTGCTCCTGTCGAGGAGTTGGGACTATCCGGAGAGCTCAGGAGAGGTTTCCATCAGCTCTCAACATGGGATGGAGGAGGGCTGGGGGTCTCCGTTCCTGCAGCAGGATCCTGACAATAAAGCAGCAGTTTCCTACTCCTCTGTCAAGCCTAAATCCCACTGAGGAGGGGATCCCTTGGCCAAGCTTTGCGTTCACGGGGGCATCAGAGAAGCAAGGAGTTTGCTTGCAAAAGAACAGAAATCCCCTGGCAAGAGCTGCCACGTGAATTGTGGAAAACAGACCTTCTTTTCCAGAAATCTTGCCCATAGGATGCTTTTTTGCATTTAAACCATCAATAACGTGGATTTCCCCCTGCGTCCAGCACATAGCTTCCTTGGGCCCCAAACATACTTTTGCTCAGAGTCTGCTACGTCGTTTTCATTGCAGAAGAGCGTGTTTTTCACACAGGAATGCAAGGAAAAAAAGGAACAAGGATGGCAAGTCCCTCAGCTGGTTCCAGTTCCCTTTGCACCATCACTGCGCTCGAAGCTGGACGGAGGAGGACTCTGAAATGGGAGACGTTTCTTGTGACACCGGGTGCCATCCCCACAATGACAGGCACCTCATTTACAACTCCCCAACAGACCCACCTCTGTTCGGAAATGTTTCTGGTGTTCTGTAAACTTGCTCTAATTTCCAGCCTAATTTTTAAGCAGTTTGTCTCACTCGTTCTCCTACCAAAGCAGCCCGTTAACCTAAACACCATGCAAGCCTTGCCTGGTTTTAATTTTGCTTCCTTTCCTCCTGAAACCGTCAGGTCCCACAGATTTTGCTGAGAGCTCACCCCTTTTTGGCTGAACCGGCCCCAAGCATGGGATTTGCAGCAGAAGCGCTCGCATCAGCTCCTCGCTCACGCAAAGCCAGGCCAGCGTTGCTGTTGGCATTCCTCAAAAGCCAAGTTCTTCCTTGCAAATCAGTTTATTCCAGCTTCTTATAGATTAGCTGGAGCTGATAAACTTGGCATTACGAACCACCCGCAGGTATCAGCCCTTCCCTTGTCAGTCCCGGCCAAATCACAAGAGATCTGCAAAGATTTACAGAAATCTGTTTGGTTGCGTTTTTTTCCCCGCCTCCTGCCAGCTCTTCTTGCCAGTTTGACCACTTGCCCGGTCATCCTCCGAGAAGAGTGAGTCAGCTTGGCAAAAAATTAATAAATAAAATATTCCAAGCCAGTCCCAGTTCCCCCAGACCCAAACCGGACCCTTGGGTCTCAAGAGCTAGAAACCACCCCCGCCATCACCCCTCTGGCTCTTCCCAATCCCATCCTTGCCGAAACGCCCTCCCCCAGTTCAGCTTGGATGGTGAAGTGCCCTAAAACGTGATTTAGAGGTCATGACCATCCCCCTGCGCCGGGGTGTGCCGACGGTCAGAGAGCTCCGGCCGACCGCCTCACCCCGGGACGCGTTCCTTGCTTGCCCACCGATGGCAGAAGGAACCCCGACGAGCACCTTCCAGCAGATGTGTGAGTCTGAGTCGGCTCGGACGAGGCGAGAGGGGCACCGTGCTCTTGCAAACAACAGCTTTTGGCCGGGGGGCTCGTTACGGCATGGCGGACGCCACGGGAGGCATCGAAGGAGCAGCCGCTCAATCCCTCACACCCCCCAGCATCCCCAGCCTCCTCCTCCAGCTGTGATGAATCCACGGGGAAGGACCCAGCCGTGTTTTGGCTGTGGTTTCCAGGATGGCGTCTCTGTCCGGGAAAGATTTACGGCAGCGCTTATGCCAGGAGGAGAAGAGCGATTAGGTCAGGCCCCGTCTGTGGAGAAAGACCCGCTTTCCAAGGAAAAAAACTCGAGCAATTAACCGGGGAATTAGGATTTAGCGCACGCTACGGCAGCAGGCGTGTGTAAAGCAGGCAGCTGTTAAATTTAGTATGTGACAAAGTCACGCGAACGCTAACTGGATTACTTGCATTTATTTGGGAATACTTATGTATTTTATTATGCAACGTATAGATCACCATAATTCTGCTTTTCGCTCCGACGGCGCCTCTCCTCCAAGCGTCTTAGAGAGCATTACAAACAATTAAGCCTGCCTGCACCTCTGCGCAGCGCTCGACGTTATATCCGCTTTGCGGGTACTGAGTATGTTTTAGATCGGAGATGGCTCAATTAATGCGATTTTTAACTCTTTCTGGGCCAAAACCCCTAGTTGCTGCTCTTCCTGGGCTGAGCGTGGAGTCCACGGGGGTGAACTAGTCCCGAAGGAGCTGGAGTGAGTTTTCCAGGGAGGGAGAGCCATCCGCTCCGTGCGCGTGCTGCAGTATGGGAGGGACGGTCCCTTCCCTGAACAGCTTCCAGGCCGAGGAGACGGCGGAGGGATGGGCGGACGGAGGGTCTTCGGCAGCCGATGTCCAGACCACTCACGCCCATTGGAGACCCGCCGGGAAAGGTCCCAGCCGTTTTAACAACCTCACAGAGTCGGCATCTCAATTCCAAGCCTCAGGTGGCACCGTCCTTGGCACCGGCGTGGTTCGACCGGTGGATCCGATGCCCCAGCTTTTCCCCCCGGCCGCGTTTGTGCCAAAAACGGGAGCAGTTCGCGCCGCCTCTCCCGTCAGCTTGCTGCAGCTCCTGCTCGGAGCATCCCAGCTGCGTCTAGAAGAGCTGGGATACCTGCCTGGGCATGGGGCTGTGCCATGCTGGCCCACCCCTCCGACCCCGTGCCGATGTGGAGCAGAGGGAGCGCTGGAGCCAGGATGGGTAAAAAAACATTTAAAACCGATTTTCGGTTGCACGGGTCGTCAGAGGACCTGCGGGACATGCAAGAGCATCACCATCTTCATCCATCTTCATCCACCATCTTCAGCAGCTCGGGGAGAACAAGTCATACCCACTCCCTTGGCTACTCCAGCCAATTGATATAAATAAAGCACTTATTACAGCAAAGAAAACTTGTCAGCACTTGAAAACAAGGGACAGGTCGGCTCCGGGAGCAGGGACCAGGCGTCTCGCCCGGGCTCAAAGAGGCGACGGCACGCAGACGCACGCACACCCGGTTTCGTGTCGTCGGCTTGTGCCGCACGATGCAATGCCAGGCACATTACTAGCCCTATTTTCCATTTATAGGAGCCTGTCAGAAATGGCACTCCTCTCCGAGCAGATGTCGAAAAATTAGAGGGAATTCAGAGAGCGGCAGGAAAAAAAAAAAATGATTAAAGGAGATGGAGGGCCTGATTTTGGAGGGAAAAGAAATCAGCTGAGCTATTTATAAGGCTGCCTGCACCAGGGTGGGTAGGAACTGGCATTTTTTTAAAGTGCCTCAGTAGCTCAGCTAAGGGGAAGGGGCAAACCAGCCCCTGAAGGATGCTCGCGGGAGCGCTGCGGCGGGGCTGCACAGGAGGGTGTAAATCCTGAGCGACGGGATGAAACACCAGCAAACACGAGGCTCTGGGGAAGCGCCGGTAGCGGGTGAGTGCGGGGGACAGTCGCTCACCCAGAGTGAAAAAAGCCGCCCCGATACAGGCGCGTTCAGGGGGGCTAGAGGCAGTACTGGTGGCGAGCCCCCGCTCCTACCTCGCTGCAAACCGTGCTGGTACTGACATCCAGCGTTTTACGCAAAAGGTGTGGTGGTGGGGGTGGAAATCTTCACTTTTTCATCCAACGGCGAATGGTTTTGGTTTAAAAAAAAACCCCAAAACCCACCGGCTTTAAATGCAGGCCTTCGGCCGCGGAAGTTCACGGGAGACGCAGCCGTCTGCCGGGCGGGGGACCCGGCAGAGCGATGCGTGATGGAGGGGACCAGCCTGCTCCGGGGTGATGCCCCCCGGGGGGGGGAACCCGTCCTGGCCCTGTTTCCAAATCGCCTGGGCAGCTTGCAGACTGAGGAGCAGTTCACGACCGCGTTATCGACGTAACATCACCCGCTCCCCAACGAGCCCCAGCCGGCGCCGGCGGCTACTCTGTCGCAGCCAAAGGGGGTCAGAGGAAAGGGGTTTCGCGGGGGCAGTTCGGGTTTCTCCGTGCCTTGGTCGGCAGAGGGAAGCTGCCTAACGCGGTCCTTGTCTCTCTGGTTGCCTTGCAGGACCTCTCACTCCAGGGCCAAGGCGGAGGCGGCCGTGACAGCGGCGCAGAAAGCTCAGGAGGAAGCGCGGATCGCCAGGATCACTGCCAAAGAGTTTTCGCCTTCCTTCCAGCACAGGGAAAACGGTCAGTGCGTGCCGCTGCGCCGGCCGCCCCGCGGACGCGGCTTTCGCCCCGTGCCGTCCTCTGCCCCACTCAGCCCTGCAGAGACCCAGAACCCCCCAAAATGATCCCTGCGCAGAGGCTCGGAAGCAGAGGCTCGGTCTGTGCTCGCAGCTCCTGGTCCCCGCCAGGACTCTCGGGGTGGGAAACCGCCCCGTAACACAGTTTTTGGGTGTTTTAGCACAAGGCTTTCAATATTCAACACTTCTACCCTGTGCAGTCCTGGCATTACAGGGATCTCCTCTTTTCACACCAAAACACCCCCATTTTTTAAATTCGTAGTCCTTGATGGTTGCAGAGAAAAAAAAACCCAACAGGAGCTCCGAAAGCAAAATGCAAACACAAACGATCCCAGAGGCGGTCCCTGACGTTGGTGATTTTTGATGTGGTGGTCAACACCCCATAGCTTTTATGGTTCATTATTTCTCTTGAACGCTTGGGCTTGCAGAGCTGGGGCAGCGCGCGCTGGTCCCTAGTCCTTCACTCGGGCGTGCAAATCAGTCCCGTGTCCGTGCAGAGGCGTCGGGGAAACGTGCGTTCCAGGTTTGCCTGGTGGCCCTTCCTTCCCGCGACGTTTCTTGCCGGTTTGTCTGAATTTTTGCTCGTTGACAAGAGGCTCAGGCTCAGCAAAGGCTCAGGGAGGAGGAAGCCGAAGTAAAGCCGTGGTCGGGCAGGGGTCTGCGGCCGGCGGGCGCCCGGGCAGGATTTGCCCTGCGAAG
>NW_010558755.1:6192-6456 GCF_000687285.1 Phaethon lepturus
GAGGGGCTGCTGCGAGTGGGAGTGGAAAGCTCCAAGTCCCCACGGCAGTAATTAACATAGTCATTAATATATGTGAATGGTTTTATTCAAAAGTTTTCCTGCACCAAACCCTCATTAGGAGGCGTCTATCATTATTTTCTCCCCCTTCCAGCTCTAACTGAAGATTACTCATTCGGCTTAATTGCTCCAGGGGCTGGTGCCGGTGACTCACGTCGGCGGTGCCATTCCCCGAGGCCCGGGAAAAGGGATCGGTGCCTCTTTTGG
>NW_010558756.1:0-342 GCF_000687285.1 Phaethon lepturus
AGAAAAAGAAGGGAAAAAAGAGGAAAAAAGAAGAAAAAAAGAAGAAAAAAGAAAGAAAGAAAAAGAAGAAGAAGAAAAAAGAAAAAAGTCCAAAGAAGAAAAAAAGAAGAAAAAAAGAAAGAAAAAGAAGAGGGAAAAAAAGGGGAAAAAAAGATTAAAAAAGAAAGAGTAAAAAGGCAGTTCTGCTTTCCCTCCCACCCCTCACAAACAAGACTTTTACACAGTAAAATATGTCCTTGGGTAAGGATTTTCCCCCATATCGTTTCACCCTCTCGGTCCCTTTGGGTAAATCCCTGCAATGTACGGGACGTTTGGGGCTCTCCCCACACCCCCGTTTGCCCT
>NW_010558756.1:393-767 GCF_000687285.1 Phaethon lepturus
CGCCTGAGGATGATGTTTTGACTTGATTTGACACAACCCCTATGACAGCGAGACCGCGGCATTTAAAAACGATATAAAATCGGAATAAAACAGCAGATCGAAGCTGGAGTACCCGGAAAACCCTCAGACAAAACACACTGTAGCCAGAATGGGCTTTACCTTTATGAGACGCTACAAATTGCTGCTATGGACACTTTGGAGACCTTTGAAATCCCTTCATTAGCTATTTGATGCATTTGACATCCGAGCTCATTGTACCCCCGAGGCGCCCAAAACCTTGAAAACCAAGTTTTATTAACCTAATAAAACGCACGCACACAAAATTCGGGGAAAATTCAAGAATCAAGAAAGCTCCCCCCCCCCCCCCCCCCCGC
>NW_010558756.1:820-1654 GCF_000687285.1 Phaethon lepturus
TAGGATTTTTTTTTTTTTTTACTTAGACTATCGGTTTTATAGCGAAATTGCTTTAAAAAAGAAATCGAGCATTCATTTACATTTATAACTGACAAGCTGTCTTCGTTTCCATCTTTATGATATATTTTCCCTCTTCCTTGATTCCTGCATTATGCAATAACTCAGTCATTTTTATGAACAAAGGGGAAATATAATGAGAAACATTACAGCAGCAGTGTGTATTTTCTGCCCACTAGCAGAGCGGGTTTGCATGTAATATATTTTGTTTCCAGCCAAAACTAACGATCTTAACGTCTTACATGATGGGAAAGGACGTATTTACAGTGTGGCCATTGTACGCCAGGATATTGGGACTTTTTTGTGCCATAAACATCACCTGGGCGGGGGTCCCTGCGCCGCTTCCCACCCCTTTGCGGGCAGCATCCCTCCTGCGGCAACATCAGGGAGAAGGGGATCCAGAAGTTTTCTCCCTCTCTTCTTTTCCGTAAAGAGAATCGTTCACGGAAAAAAAAAAAAAAACCAAAACATTTAAAAAATAATAATGAATAAGAAGAAAATCATAATTAAAACATCACCTTTGCGATCGCTTTGACCCAAGAAATCTAAAAAAGCTCCAAGCTCTTTCAAACGCGGCTGAAATTCAGCTGCAGCCGCCTCTCCCCTGCACGGTGCTTTCAATGCCCGGGGCACACGTCGCTCGCTTAAAGCAGCATCTGGCATGAGAAAGAAAACGCTTTTTTCTATCAGACCCCCCCCGCTAAAGTGCTTGTTGCCACCAAAAAGTGGCGCTTGGGGCTCTCTGGGGCATGGCTGGGGGCTGGGGGCGGCGGGGGC
>NW_010558756.1:1685-6032 GCF_000687285.1 Phaethon lepturus
CTGCCGCAGGTAACCGGGGCTGGTCGCACCCTAATTGAGGCACAAGTGCCATAAGCCCAGTAGCCATCAGCAATCGGCAAATAAGCGTGCGGACTGTAAAGCTAAGTGTTGTATCCTTTAGATAAGCGCTATCTATATGGCCATTAAACCCACACTTGCCTCTTTAGCATGTAGAGAGGCTGGGGGTGTCGACTCCTATAGGAAAATATTTATCTAGTCCCTTTAGGACAGGAGGATTTAATTCAGTCTGACTTGACTTGCCAGGAGAAAGCCATTTCTTGATTTTCTTTGGTGGGTTGTAATGCTGTGGATTAAAATCCTTAAAAGCTTGCTGTTTGCCCACAAAACAAACAAAGATAATCTGGGTGGAGTGACACGAGTCTTAATATATGGTGTCTTTTCTCTGATTTCTTCTTGGTAAAGTTTCTCATTTGACCATATGCACAGGCTGTTGATGAAAGCAAGCTTTACACATATTCCAGAAAAAGAAAAAAAGGAAGATAGGACCCAATCCTGCCAGCTGCCACCGAGGCTGGGGCATGCAGGATCAGGTCCATGCGGTCCAACGGAGCTGAGAGCAAAGCCAGCAGCAAGTCTCCCTCGGACCCAAGTGTCACCCGGATCGGGTCCTGGGGACGGACACAGCAAGGAAGGAGCTGGGGAGAGTGTCTCTAACTGGCGCTGGTGTTCACCGCGTCTTCAGATCCACGGTGTTAGGTCGGTTCAGAAAGCCCCGTGGTGAGCGCTGCATGGATTATGTAGAATTAACAAGATTTAGGTCCCGTATCCCCAGTCTTTGTCCTTAGCAGAGTTTTATCTACTTCAGGATCCTCTCACGCATTACGGACCGCAGGGTACCAGGCAGCTCGAATACCAGACTTCAGTTCATGCAACAACAGCAGCAAAAACCAGTCTAGGAGGTAACTAGAAAGATGTTCCGTTCTTTTTCCTCTCTCTTGGGTAATTCCTGTAAATGTCAAAGTTTTATACAAAGATTGGTAGCATCCATTTTCATTTTTATAGATGAGGGAACTGAGGCACTAGGAAAAAAGAGGTTTACCCAAGGTGCAATTTCAGTAGTAAAGCACAAGATTAAAACATAGCTTATTTGCATCCCAGTCTGGGTGTTTTTATACCAAAGTCCCATTGACTTTCAGATAACAGCCTCTGCCTGGTTCTTACTGAAGGTGATGGACATTTTAGCAGCACTTTTAGAGAAAAGGCTGAGGATACTGGTAAATGATCACTTGCTATTGATCCTTTCTGAACAACGCTCTGTTTTTTTTTTTTTTTTTAATGTAAGCAAATTTCCCAGCCCCATTTGGGGCCCAGCATTTGGGGCTGTAGAAAAATGGGAGCTTTGGTATGCTTTGGTCCAGAAGGAAGTAAAATAATCAGTCTTCCAAGCAGCATTTTCAATCAGGGACGGCTGCAACCCAAACACTTTCTCTCAATTGAAACTGTACATTTTCAGAAGGGCACCCTTTTTGATCAGTCTATAAAAACCTAGAATATGACGATTTTGCTGGCAGCAGAATGCATCAGAGCAGCAGACTGAATTATTCATGTGAAAGCCAAGTCATAACTTACCGTGATACAACACACACAAAATTCAGGGCTTAGCCATGAGTAGAAATCTTACACGCCTTAACTTAATCCCAGTATAATAGAGCCAGATTACAAGAAAGAAGGTTTTTCTCAGTAGCTGTCAGCTTTGAGGATAAGGTTGTGGATATCATCTCACTATCTTCCTATCCCCATGATGAAACTAAAATCCAGAGCCCCAGGAAGCAGGGGGGAATTTTGCCACTGAGTTAAGTGAGAAGAGATGAAATGTCTTGATAAAATAACAATATTCCATTACAGTTGGTTTTGGCCAATTATTGTCCTGTGTTTGCAATCTGCCTTGCTTCAGCAACAGTCATTTGGGTGCAGGAATCTCATTCGCTTCATTAGCAAAGCCATATAAGCCAGAATTACAGCATCGTGGCATCCTCCTATCCTACTCATGACAGTGAGACTGGAGGGATGGAGTCCTGTGCAAGAGAAGCTTTTTTAGGCCAGACCTTCAAAGGTGGCCTCTGGGAGCTGTGGGAAATGAGATGCCCAAAGGAGGTGGACACAGCCATGTGGGGCTGGTTCCCCTCTGCCTACATTTGCTGCTTTTTAATGTGCATTTAGCTGTGCCTTCCATGGGGTCCCATTTGCTATCTCACCGTGTTCACCTAGCACGCTCATTGCAGTAAGCTGGATGATTGACTGCTAAGATTGAACCACAACAGGTTTTTCTTGCCCAAAATGTTATTCCTGAGGGCCTCTGACAGCTCCCTTCTGTGATCCCATAAAAGCCACCCCCCTCTTCTGGTCCTCTCCTGCATTTGGTCTTGGCAAAGGTGCTAAAAAAGAAACGAATGGGTCAATAAGTAGTTTATTGCCGTCAATCGTTTGGGATCCACAATGACCCCAAGTACCCCCTGCCTTGTAATCACATTAGATTGTGTTAGCCCTCAGCCTGCCACAGAAAGGTCTACTTCATGTAATTCTGTGCTTTCACAAAAAAAAAAAAATGCGCCAAGGTAAGACATCAATTTTCCTGCCACTCAGTATTTCAGGCTATAATTGCTAACTCGTTGAGTGCAACACAAGCCAGCAGCAATTCCAAAGGCTCCAGGTGATTTTATGCTTTTTTCTTCTTTTTTTTCGCCCCTGGTTTGTAAGAAAAAATGCTCGAAACTAAAACAAAGCTGAACTTTTAAAAGACTAGAGAGCTGAAGAAGGAGCCGGGGCAAGAAATGAGCACAGCCAGAGGGAGAAGACATGGTTCCCAAAGACTCCTTTCTTCCAGGAGTATCTAATCAATATGAATCAAAGAGCAATTGACCCCTTTATAACGATCCATTTTTCATTAGGATAAATTTCCCAGCTGGTCTCTTCCTTTCCTCCAGCTGCAGGTGGTTTCTGACCTGGAGATGGGGTTCAAGCGGCATCCAGCCAGGAGCGGCGAAGGCTCGGCTCCGCCTGCCGAGCCGACGCCATTCCGCCAGCCCGGCCGCGGCCGCCACGCACTGGGCTGCGCATCTCCGAGCTGTACCCTCTAGTGGACTCCGTCTGCATTTTCTTTTGGAAAACATCTGGGAGAAGAGTTCTATGTGCAACTGCCTTCTGCACCGAGCAGACTGCTGAAAAGCTCAGCAACACCTTCCCCGCTGTGTTGGAGGGGTATCCTCATGGCTTCAACATCTTCCCCACTGCATAGGCTCTAGCCTGACATTTTTAAGAGAGATCTAAAAAACACAGCGCGAGAAAGAAGCCCTCTGAAGCAAACACCTTTTTCCCTCGTGGGAAGAAAGCTGAACATCTTTTTAATTTTCCAGGAATGAAAGAGCAGAAAGAATTCCAGCCTAAAGCAAAGGACTAAGGAAAAGTTAATATATTTAGATTATATTCTATAACTGTATGGATCTTATTAAAAGTAATCTTCCTAAAATAATTCCCAGGCTGAGCACTCATTTTGTGGGGGAATATATAATAATAAAATAGTCTGGTGAGCGGAACCAGTTCCATTATTCAGGGGTATGAAATTTAAACAAAGAATGAGAAAAAGATGAAAAAACACTTTCAATTTGCTCTTTACCATCATCACATTGACTTTTAAGCCGGTCACAGTTACAAAAGAAGTATATAAAGTTATGAAAATTCTGTCCAGATTTAAAACAATGATAGTGACAGCACTTGGTTATGAAAAGGAAATCCCACATTGAGCGAAAAGCTTATAGTATGCGTAAAAAATTCAAACAACCGCTTTTT
Source organism: Phaethon lepturus (assembly GCF_000687285.1). Taxonomy (NCBI): domain Eukaryota; kingdom Metazoa; phylum Chordata; class Aves; order Phaethontiformes; family Phaethontidae; genus Phaethon; species Phaethon lepturus. The sequence continues at coordinate 5,493 of NW_010558756.1, forward strand.
TACCCAGAATTGCCTTGGATTTTACTTTACTTCAAATAGTGTAAATTACACATATGGCAAATGTAGGGAAGAACAGTCTGGAGCCGAGCACTTAATAATGTACAGCGAGCAGAAGGAGAGAGGAAAAGAGTGATAACTTATACCCAGATTTAAAAAAAGCCAAACAAACTAGTGTTATCACTTCTGCACCATCCCACAACCCCACAAAAGCTGTAAATTCCTCATCTCTTGGGTATGCCCGGGTAGCTCTGCTCCACAGCCAGCCCAGAGTGGTGGCAGCTCAAGAGAATGTCGCTGCCGGATTGCTCCAGATCGGAAAGACGCCGGTTTGACCCAGGAAGATCCAAACCAGATTCAGACGCTGGTAAGATTTTCCCAGGACTTTGCAAGTACCGAGATCGGCTTGTGCCCCTGTGTCGGGCTGGGGTTTTTTTTTTTAATGATTTTTTTTAAAATTTGCCTTTGAATGTCAGATTCGTGCTCAGCGAGCGAGACGCCGCGTGTGCGCGCGCAGGCGTGGCGGGTGGTACTCGCTCGATG
>NW_010558757.1:0-1720 GCF_000687285.1 Phaethon lepturus
CGCAGGTCACTGCCCGCGGCCCCCCGGGCTCCCGCTGCAAGGGGCTCAGGAGCCCCAGGAGAGATGTCCCCACCTCTGCTCTGGCAGCGCGAGCGTTACCAGCCGTGTCCCCGTTTCCCTGTGAAGGCAGCTCCGGCCCCTGCTTGCCCCCGTGTCCTCGGTGCCGCCGGGCGTTTCCCGCGGGCACAAAGTGAAAAAAAAGGTGCTCTCCCCCAGACACGATACCTCCGGCGTTCCTGCCACAAGCCGAGAGCTGTTTCTCAGGGAAACGGCGAAAGTCACTCTGGATAGGCAAAGCTGATCCCAACCCGCTAAGGATTTCCCATAGCAATTTTGAAAACAGACTTTCCGCCCTCTCCCCAGATAAATTATGCAAGCTTTTTATCTTCCAAATTGGGGACAACAAACAGATCTGAATTCCAGAATTTTTTTTTTTCTTTGACTTTCTTTACAGCTTGAAATCTATCAATTATTTATTTTTAAAGGAAAACATTTTCATTGGCAAAAAAGGGTAATTCTCCACTTAAAGGGAGGAGGGAAAGTTCAATGGAAAATTTGCAGCCATTCCTACTTAAAGATGTTTCAACTAGACAGAGCAAAGTGCTTGAAAATAGCACTACGTATCCCTCGGGCTTCGTCCAACCTACTTTCTGACGTTTCCCGAGATGAGGTGCCACAACTCCCGTCAAGAAGCTGCTCCAGAGCCCGGCACATCGCGCTCTCACGGACCCCGCAGCCCGGGCTGGCAGCAGGGTATATGCCGTGGTGTGATTTGGATTCCTAGCCTACGGCAGATGCCGGATAACTTCCATGGCTGCTGCACAAGTAAATTACTGCCCCCCCCGCCATGCCTTTAACGAATCCCCATCACGGCCAGTTCTCACGGTGCAATGAAGGAATGCCAGCTCTCTTGTCTATTAATTATAATGCCATCAGGAAAGGCTAGGTGACTTACAAGACTTAAAAATCACCACCTTGCCACTCAGAAGAATAGGAGTTATTAGGAAGTTAAGTCTAAGATTTTCTTTTCCCTCTGGTTCCAGTTTAAAATGACAAATATTGAGGGACTGCAAATCCCCTGGGGTTCCTGGAAGCGCGCGTGGTTTCCTTGCGCAGAGCATACGCACCTTACGTTCAGCCAGGCAGGACTAAGCAGGCTGAGCCAGCGCTATTTGCACTTACATGACGTTGTTCCACAGGGAAGCTTTAAGCCAGTATAAATCACACCTCCCACAATAAGCACATTAAATGAGAAGCAGGATCTTTGCATCTGTTGCTTTTAGAGTATCACAGGTACTCTAAAAAAAAAATATCACCTTTTTAGGTATCACACCAGCCTTTTTTGTGCTTTCCCGTAGCATTCATGGGGTGAATATTTGGAGCATTTCATTTCCTGGAGAGCAGAGCCATCCTAAAACTCCAAATTTCATTATTTTGCGTCCGGAAATGGTTCCCTGGGACATGACAAAACCCCGGTGACAATCCACCATATACGCCAAAGACAGTTCCTGTTACCCAGTGTTCTTATTTTAGGCTTTATGCAGAGCCCCCGCAGGCGGAGGCACCCCCAGGCTGCAAAGCGAGCCCCGGGCCAGCCCCCAGCCCCTTCGCACAGCTTGGCCTGACCCCCTCGAGCAACCACAGGAGCACACAGTTTTTATGATTTCTGCTTATTTACATGCCAGTTAGGTGCTGCAGCTGCCCCTGAGCACCCTGCCTG
>NW_010558758.1:0-892 GCF_000687285.1 Phaethon lepturus
GGGTTATATTTTTTTATGGTTTGGGGTTTTTTTATGGTTTTGGGGTTTTTTTATGGTTTTTGGGAGGGTTTTATGGTTTTGGGGTTTTTTATGGTTTTTGGGGGCGTTTTATGGTTTTCGGTTCTTTACGGTTTTCGGGTTTTTATGGGTTTTGGAGATTTTTTTATGGTTTTGGGGATTTTTTTAATGGTTTTGGGGTTTTTTTTAATGGTTTTGGGGTTTTTTTTATGGTTTTGGGGATTTTTTTAATGGTTTTGGGGTTTTTTTTATGGTTTTGGGGATTTTTTTAATGGTTTTGGGGATTTTTTTATGGTTTTGGGGATTTTTTTAATGGTTTTGGGGATTTTTTTATGGTTTTGGGGATTTTTTTATGATTTTGGGAATTTTTTTAATGGTTTGGCCTTTATTTTTTTTATGGCTTTTGAGGTTTATGTTCTTTCGGGTTTTTTACGTTTTTGGGCATTTTTATGGGTTTTAGTTTTTGTTTTTGTGAGTTTGTTTTTTTACGGGTCGTTTGTTTTTTATGCTTTTGTCGTTTTCCTGGGGTTTTTTTTAACCCTGGCTGCGTTCTTTTTCTTTTCCTTTTCTTTTCTTTTAATTTTGTTTGTTAATTTTTGTTAATTTTTGTTGTGTTTCCCTCTCCTTCCATCCTCCCCCGCCCGCTTTCCCTCCTTTTCGGGGCTTTTTTTATTTCTTTGTTTGTTTTCTTGTTTTTTTGTTTTTATTTTTTGGTTTTGTTTTTTTGGGGGTTTTTTTGGGGGGATTTTTTTTTTTTCCTTCTTTTTTTGGTTTGTTTTTTCCTGTTTTTCTTTCCCCCCTTCCCCCCTTTTTTCCCGCCTCCCCCCAGAACGAGCTGACGGCGGAGGAGAAGCGCCGCGCCCACCAGAAGGAG
>NW_010558759.1:0-2296 GCF_000687285.1 Phaethon lepturus
CTACAGTAAACAAGACCAACGTAAGAGTCAATAGTATTTCAACTTCAAGATAATACATTTTCCCTCAGTAGTATGATCTACCAATACATATATGTTTCAGTAGCCTATAGTTTTGTTTAAGGATGTCTTAGGAGATTGGAACTTACACAAAGAGAATTTCCTTAAAACGTGTTCTGCAGAACTGGTTTAAAAAAATAGCCAGTGCTGGAAAACAGTGAATTAGAGAAATAAATAATTCAACCACTGTACTACAGCTCCTGCCCCAATCTCTCTATTTCCTCAATGAGGAAGTCAATGTCAGACTTAGTCGCTGCTGGGTTTGAGATGACCATTCGGAAGAAGTTGACTTTATCGCCCTGAGGCTGATATCCAACCATGGTAGTACCTGACTCCATCATCAGTGCTTTGATTTTTGGTGCCACCTTTATAATTTAAAAAATAAAAAAAAAGAGAGAGATAAGAGTAATTAAAAAATTTCATCCTTTCTTTGTATGTCACAACATTTCTTAATTTGGAAAAAATAAATGGACAGATCAGAAAGGCACTAGTTTTTATAAAAAGATCTGTAACTGAAAAAGCTTGAAAAACTAAACATGTAGGATTGGATATTTAAAGGAAAATTGACAATAATAATAACCATCTTTTTGATTAATAGATTAATAGCATCCTAGAGTATTCACTATGTAATAATTTTATGTGTTAAATGTACATGTCAATTTTTTTGTGCTGAAGATTTTCTCATGAAGACAGGTTTCTGTCTTTTTATGAAAACCTACTCCAGAGCCATCTTTTTGAGGGTAATGGATGTTTTCCATGAGAATATTATATATTCTCAAAGTCATTTTCTGGGGTGGTGGTGGTGGGAGGGACAAGAGTGATGGAAATTTTTCAACAAGATCTATGTGCATTTATCACATTCTCACTTCCTCACTTTAATTCACAAGGAATAATGTTCTAAAAGTCTTAATATTTGGTATTGACTAAGTCCAGTTTTTCTATCCAGACCTTCTGGCTCCTGCTCTACTCTCTACCAGCCAAGGTCAGATGTCTGTCTCTTTTACTGTTTTGTAGGATGCTTTACAATGTCCTCTAACATTTAACAGGGTCAAGTCAAACGTTTCAACCTTCTTACCAGTCTTATCTTTTTTCCTCTTTTCTCTCTTTTTTGGCAATTTCTTTATCTAACATGTCACTGGGTAGACCCAGGAATTTCTATTCTCTTCTGTTCTCTTTCCCCAGTGTGATGCAGACATAAAATCCTCTACAAAACCTCCCAAGTTTGCCCATTCTTCTCCCTTCCCAAACATAAAAAAAAAATCGCAATTCATTTTGACAACTATAAAATCATTCTTTTGTCTCTTGAATGTTTTTCATTCCACTTCTGTCTGTCCAAAATGCTACTACAAAATTAATGTATTTCACTTCCCTCAAGTCCTAAGTAACACAATACTTTTCCTGGTGGTGCCTCTACGATGCCTTCACTTTTCCCTCTATCATTTCTTCAAATAAATTTCTCCCAAAGTCCTCCAAAGGCTATTCATTTTCACTAAAAAGCATTAATGCATGACTAGCCAAGTATGTTTAAAATCAAAATAAAGACCTGAGAAGGACCTACAGGTTTCCATGCCCTTTACCCGTCCCAGCATTTTCAAATAATCACTTTTCCATTTCTCTTGCTGATATACTGTCCTGTTCCAACTGGACTAGGACGTCTTTGTGGCTAGCTACTTTTTAAAGATTCGTAACACTTTTGGGAGCACAGAAGTGACACAAAGCAAAGAATAACCAAGTATGTTCTGTAACTGGTTCTATAGGGGAAATGTGACTTCAGCCTCAGTATAAATGGGAGACAAAAGTGAACAAATATCAAGGTCATAACAAGCAACTGGAGAACTGTTGTCCCAGAATTTGGAACATGTGTCAACACACAGATACATTATTTTTAATAAACAGAGTACTTTGAGTTGAAAGAGTAGACTGTATTTTTGCATTTAACAAAACCCACATACCCTGTGCAACTTTTCTCTTCTCTCATCGCAATCTGGCATGCCCCTGAGACTCGGCGGAATATACCAAAAGCATACATTTGTATGCTCTGGCTGCAAAAAGAATCAAAGACATACATCAATAAACAAAATAATACAGATCAATCACACACTAAAGGCTGGTCAGTAGCATATTTTAGCACAGAGATGGAAGAGAAAATATAGTAATAACTTTCTTAGTTCTGCATGTTAAAACAAAATAAATGGATTACAGTACTGCTGGTTGCAATCTGTTGTCTCAGATTCCCTAC
>NW_010558759.1:2327-20055 GCF_000687285.1 Phaethon lepturus
TCCCATTTATGATGTTTTAGGGTGCTAATGAAGTGCAAATGCTCTTAACCTTCCCACAGTTTTGTGAGGAACTGTTTTCCAGGAATTATTCCATCATTCACACCCTAAACTGAGAAGTCCTCTTCAGAAGAGAAGGAGAGGAGATAAATCTCACATTTATGGTACAAAACCGCACGCATTTGGCCAAAAAAACTGCCCAGATGCCAATAGTCATGTAGTTCTTTAGAAAATAAAAGCAGTTTTGCACAGGTGGCTTGAATAACTGTGAGAAGTGTGAAGACTGTTTTCGAAATTGCATACAGATTTGGCTCCTACATGCACGTTAAATGAAAGAAAACTTACGTCCCCTTCAAAAACCATCTCAAATTCTTCTCTGTTTTTGATTTTAGTGTAGAGATATTCTGCCAGCTCCAGGCATTTGTTGATCTGATTTTCAAATCCTACTGTACCCTTTTAAAAAAGAAAGTAAGTATTAATTATATGGTCATTTTTCCTCCTCCAATGCAATTATCTTTTCAGATAGGCTTCACTCTTAAATGTCTTCAATCAGAAAACATTTAACAGTATTATTTCTTGTAACTTAAAAGTAAAGTTAATCAACACTGACTAAATGTGGCCTGACTGCAATCACTGTTTAGTTTTGTTCTCATTTTAAGAGAATTTATTATGATAATAACAAGGGCTTTTGATTTTTTTAATAGATTATTTTTAGCTCTTTTTTTCACTTTCCAAAAGTACTACGAATATTAAGTCTTGGCTTCCCAGCTCTCACTGAAAGACGAGGAACGTGGAATGGGAACTCAGTTGAAAGAGTAAGAGTTGGGAAGTCATTTATTTCCTCTGAACAGTTTGCTAGAAATTTGCATTTAAAAAAGTCAGCAAGCAAAATCCTGCAATATGTTTGCTAAAAGTCATTTGCCTACCAACTGATCTTTTGTCATATTCGATTTGTTTTGAAAGATCATAATCCCAATAAAGTAGATGAATGTTGATAATAAATAAAATAAGAAAAAAAAAGTTGTGGGGTTTTTTTTAAAGTACACTTTGTACATGAATGAAGAAGTAAGAAGGACAAGCACACTCTTAAATTATTGCTTATTTGGGGTAAGTTCGTAAGTTCTTTGTACTGAATAAAATGACTGAAGGTAAAGTCACAAGAACAGTTTTGGACCTAGGCTGTGTATTTCTATTATGAGGACAAGAGTATGATCACTCATGATGGCTAATGCTGAAGGAAAAATTTCCATAGCTCCTGATATTTTGTTTTCTTAACATTTTTGTAATATAATCGTTCAATCTGCTAGAAACAGGCTCCATCCAATACCTCAGAGAACTCAGGTCCAAGAAATCTGAATCTGTCAGACCAAACAGAAACCCAAAGTAACAAATTTCTGGAGAAATTTAAATTCCAGATATACAGATCAACTCACCAATTTTAATCTGTAACATTTTTAAAGAATCACGTCCACAAATATCTTACTTCCAAATTTTAAATATGACCCATATCCACTATGGTTTCCACTATATTTTTTTTCTTTATTGTGAAGTGCTCTACTTCTTTAGTGAGGTGAGTTTAACAGATGATTGTAACAGCAGAGGTAGAATCAGCATGCTAGTTTTAACAAAATATGTATTCAGAAAAACATTCGGTCCATGCTTTAATGGTGTCAGCACTTGGTAATTAGAACCATAAACAACACATTTCAAAGATGCTAGTCACAGTCCGATTCTAATGTGTCATAAGCAGTTTCATGTTACTGGATTACAATCAAAATTATTTATTTTGGAGGAAGAACTGAGTCTGAACTGAAATGTACTGATCCTGGTAACCAAACCTATGCTGATTACTAAAGCAATTGTTGTAAGTATTTTGTGTTGAAGTGTTTTGTTTCTTTTTCTGAAGTACTTTTAAAAATAAACAATGACAACTCTACCATCTGTTTAAAAGTAACTGTATATCTAAAGTTCTGTTATTTTCTTCCCTCAGTCTTCAATACTGAGGAACTCTGCATGAAAACATCTTTTATCATAACAGATTATTTACTATTGCTATCTAACTCTCACCCAAAGTGAAAACCATTTTATGATTTTGGCATTGAATGATTTTGGCATTGAATTTCATCTCAGTTTTACAAAAAAATATTAGACCGTGGACAGGTTACCCAACTGAATTCCCATTTTTTCAGCATAGGGCAACAAGAATAGTAATAAGATGATTACAGGTAAAGAAATAAAAATTAAATGTGTTTTCTTGACTACATGGACCCTCATCTTGCGAACACATAAGCCTATTATCTAAGCCCATGCTTAAATTCAGCCATCCAGGCATATCACAGTAGTACCAGGGAATCAACTGTTAAATCATCAGTTGGGCAAAGCTTCTTAAGAAAAAGGCTTTGTTTTCAAAGTTGCTTATAAAATCTGTGCATTGAAACGTGATGCTTAAAGGACCCTTGTAAATCACCAAGTCTACCCTACTGCTACTACACATAATCTGCCATAAAATACATATGTAACTGTATACTAGTCACAACAAAAGACCATTTCAGTGTCCTGCCCTCACTGATTTTACTGCAGGACTCATCTAGTGACTTAAACCTTTCTTCTAAATTCCAGCTGAATTTATTGATGGCTACTGTTGTTCTATGGCTCTTTTCTGACAATATTCAGATACCTGTGTGTTTAAAGATTGTAATTACACAAACATTTATGTCAAAAAAAGTGTTCCATTATATGAGACTTACAAATTAAATAAATACATTTCTGATTTTTGAGCTGATTTTTTTAATTATTTACCTTTGCCTTCCACATCAACCAGAATTTGAAAATGTCCACATGTCGACCACACTGTATTGCCTTATCTCCAGTGTCATAAGATACATCATACTGTTTGTCTTGCTGGAAGAGATAGCCTGCACACATTTGATTGCAGCCTTGAAGTATGCCCTGTAATGAAAAACATGCACTTATATAACTTATATGGCATATGTGCATATGAAACTGTATGCATTAATGACATATAAAAATGTACTTCAAATATACAGAGAAGACTTGCTCTTTAATGGGCCAAATTATAAAATACTGACCTTGCTTTGTAAACCTGATCCACAAAAATCATTTCATAACCTAAGAGGGTTCTTTTACAAGTCCCTGAGTAGTCATATGGTTTTACACACCCACACCTGAAAAAACACTCTCAGGTTAATTTGGATTACTAGTGTTTGGTACTAATTTTGTCCTCTTCACTCGGTAAGGCTATGTTCTTAAGACTTAAATTTTTGATGTGTTAAAGTACACACTAGAATAAAGCTGTGGTTTCTCAGTGCAGCAGATAGCTACAGAAAATGAAAGGAAAAAAAGTAATTGAACACTTCAACTTTATGTATTGTCCAGCTTTTTGAAAATTAACATCAGTGATAAATATAAGTACAAATTACCTAAGCCAGTCATTTTTGCTTACAAGTAAATATGGTCCACAGACCAATAGAAACCTACAGATTACTGGTAAATATCTCCGAAGGAAACAGAGGAGCAAATTCCTGTATGTTACACAGAAATCTTATATATGTGACATTTGTAAAGTGGTTTTCATCTCCTTTAGAGTTTATTAGTGGTTCTTTGAAGAAGCTTGAAGACACTGGCATATGACAAATACAAAAGCACTTATCAAAGTTCTTGTATAGAGAATAAAACATTTTGCCAAAATCCTGCAATACTTAGCATGATAAGCACGCATGCCACTAATTAACGGCTAGTGCTTCCCTGCAATAGATGTTTTATAATGGGAAATAAATTCTGCAGCCTTCAGTTTAGAAATGGGCTACCTGTAAGAGCAACGGCAGACCTAGGACTGAAACCCATGACTCCTACATCCCAGTTCTATGCAAAGGGACCACTTCTTCAACTAACCTCTTCTAGAAGCAATTGACATGCCAGAAATTAGTAGGCAATAGAATTAATCTTATCCACAAATGACATGAGTTCTTTTTTCTATCATCTAAGGATTATACATATTGCTTAAAAGAATTAAGACACTGGTCTTGCTTTTATTGATGACAATAAAGAATCTAGAAGAAAGCACTAAAGATAAATATGGAGTCATAATAAAAGCAACATGGTTTATTTTCAACAGAACTGAGAAACTTTTAAACCAATGTGTAAGGTAAAAAATGTTGATTTTTATTTGAGCAGTTTAGACTGTGACCAATTACCAAGACCAAGGCTGTATTCAGTATCATATCAGTATACCACAGAAACAATGGGACAGGTGGTCAGACAAAGTATATTAGTATGGCTCTAGTGTTGTTATTAGAATATGCAAAGATTCTATAGCTAAAGATCTGACCCATATTGTCTACAGCTTTACAAAAAAACCCAAAACACAAAAACCTCAAACGCAAAAAAACCAGAAAAGATAAAACAACTTCCTAAACACAGTGTAAATTCACACAATCATTCCTTCCAAAAGAAGTTTTGAAATTAAATAAATTTTGCACTACCCTATTAAAAACTAAGGCTTGATATTTACTTTTTTTTTTAACTGTTTAATTATTAAGTATAAGGCAGACCTTCTCCCGGACAAGAATGGCAGAACATTGTAACAACACTCCCATCATCTTGTGTGGATTCCAAGTGACTGAGTTGGCTCTGCAAAAAAATTACACATTCAGATAGATATGGAAAACAGAAACTTAACCTGAAGCAATCACCTTTGTTTTCTGCTTTCATCTGGAAATGTATGGAGTTTTGACCATGATGATTTCACTATGGAGATTATTACTGTCTCAAGTGTCTTCTTTCCCAGCTATACTATCCAGGAAAGGAATTTTTCGTGTGTTAACATCGCAATGTCAGACTTAACGATAAGTTTATATTATTACTAATACCAGCTCATTAGTGTCGGACTATGCTGATTAGCTGATATAGTAACTTCACCCCCAGAAGACTCCATTTCTACAAATAGCACTAATAAAACTAACCAAAACAGTTTGACAGATTATATCAATTGAAGGTACTGATTTCCAGGGGGCAAGGGGTGTCAGAGAATTAAGGGAATAATATGAATTCTGGGGCAATGCCAGTTCTTTACTGAACACCTGCTGGAAAAGTAGAAAGCAAAGGAAAAGACACTCCTCATGCTTACCTGCTTTTCACTTAAAGGCCTTTTCTGTACTAGCTTCTCCAGCCATGGACCGTTAAAAGGCTATAAAACTTTACATCATAATCCTACCATTCTGTATGTAAACCTTAAATCTTTTTACATGTAAGCACAGGTGGATGCACAAGATCACCTAATTTACTAGCCAAACAGATGAGATGTTCCATATTTTTAACATGTATCTTAGACAGTTTAACGATGACACTAAAATAAATGTGCCAACATTGCACATCCATTGACCTCTTCACCCTAAGTAATTAATTACTAAATGTCCCCTTGATTCACAGTGTGTTCCAGAGAAGAAAGTGCATAATCATATTTCACAGCCTATGCATATGTTCTTACAACATGGTTGAAAGAAAATTCAAAGATATTTCCTCCTCTTCTACACCCTGCTCTCAGAGGACACAGACACAACTACAGTTCCTCTGTTTTGAGCAACACAATGACTTCTTCACCCCAGTCTGAAGACTGCTAATTCCATAAAGATTCCAGACACAATTCCAATGTCCGTCTGTGCTAGGTTAGACACCCCTCAGCCAAAAGAACAGTGCAGCCTGTGCTGCACCTGGGGAGCTCACCATCCCTCTAAAACCTCCTGCTTAGGCGGTGCAAACCAGCAGGTATATAGGTCAAACTTAGGAAGCAATTATCTTTTAAAAAACTTGACTAGTAGTTCAGATGGAGTAGTCAAGAAACAACAATTTACGTAACAGCTCATTTCCTTTTGAGACCGCTATGGTTTCAGCTTCGCACATTTATTTAACTTTCAGGGTTCCAAACAAAGATAATTTCAAGTTGTTTTCGCAAGGAGCATTTGGTTTATTTTAACATGAAGACGCTGCTCTCCTCCCTGCACAGCCAGCCAGCCAGCGGCTATCCTACCACAGGCAATCCCCGCTCTGCACCGTGGCAGCGTGCCAGTCCTTACAGTCCCATGCCTCCGGGCAGCCCAAATCCGGCCCGAGTGTGAGCAACAGACCCCAGCTGGGGCCCGTGGCAGGCAATTACGCAGGACATGTGGGCCCCGACCCGTGTTTGAAGATCCATACCGCTGACTAGAAAAGAAATAATATCATGCTTTGTGTCTGCTGCTTTCTGTATTTGCTTAAGATGACGGTCTTAATTAGCACCTCTGGGTGGACCTCAGGTCAAGAGAAGTGTGCCAAACTACTGTGACCAAACCTGTGTAGCTTAAGGTAATTATTTTTCGATGCTGACCTCATATTAGACATGTTGCCGTAACATGAGTGAATTGCAAATTGGACTGGGCAGAGGTTGATATGATTTGGCTACCTCAGAGTACTCCTGCCATACTACACACTGCTGTCCCTGTGACAGAAGGGTCCACATGGTTTTCCTGCCAGTCCTTCTGTACATTATTTTTTATCCTGTACTTGTTCTTCACTTACTGTATGATGAGATGCCCACCACTAGGAAAGTTTGTTTTCCCTAAGGAAGAACATTGCTCACTGTTCTCATTTTATGCCTTTACACAGTGCCCACTTTCAGCACAGTTGACTCAAGGAAGCAATTTGGGACTAATTTGAGAGTACATGGGTAGAGCAAAACATTTTTTGCTTCCCTGAAAGCTGATATTTGCAGTGATGGGAAAGATCCCGTGTTTCTGGTTCTCCACTGCTTTTCTGATTTTTATTCTAGATGGGCAGCCTTTTATAACAGAGCAGTTTCAGAGGAAATCTAGAGATGCACACATCCATGGGGTTATAAACAGCATCTTCTACAGACTACAGCCTTGTCATTGTTGGATATGGGAACATCTGTGCCAAAGACTACACACAGGACTCCTCCTGAGTCTGAATTGTAAGGGCTAGGGGGACGGTCATGCTCTCACTCTGCTATCACTATCAAATTCTTCGCCTTTTTAAATTTGGTTCAATTAATTGTTTAATAAAGGCTGGCTTCTGGTCTCAGTGGGCATCTTGGTAACCTGGGTTATGTGCTTGGGTGTACACACGCACTCTTTTCTGCAGACTTCACTGTGGCCTCTACAAGAGCTTCCTGCTTGTTTCATATAATCACCCCATGGCACCAACTCATAGGCCCCTTTACCCTGAGATGCAGTGAGTATCTGTAACTCTTCCAGGCATCCCTGTAAATTCCCTAAGTCTTCTGTCTGGCACTGTAGAACTGTACCAGCTCTGTGCTATCATAGTCCTTTCCAGCCTTATAGGTACTGAAATTTGCCCCTAAAAATCACTGCTAATTCAGTCTCTACCATGTGTTCCTCTCTTTGTTTTATACAAATATATATATGTGTGTGTATATATAAAGCAATACAAAAGCAAGCATATATATGTATTTATAAACTTCCATTTACAGAACACCCATTTTCAGGCAGAACATATGCTCTTTATTTTCTGGAAATAACTGCAAACATCTTTTAGGAGAGAATCTCGAAAAATTCCCACCATGCCATTGCTTCCCATCATACATATTCATGCTCAAACACCTTCTCTGGATTCCTCATTCCTCACTGCTATTCTCGGAGTCCTACATTTCAGAGATTGTCTAGCTCTCACACTCTGTTTTTTCCTCAAATCCTCCTTCACCCATTCCCAGACTTATGGTCCCTTCAGAGCTATGCATAGAACAATCTCCTTTCCCTTTTGCCAGGCAATATCCTTGTCCTCCAAATCTGCTGAAAACTTACCTTTCACTCAGCTGTACATCACTGTTTTCTTCTGCAGTACTGCTTCAATCTTCCTAGTGTGAACCTTTCCTGTCTGTCTTGCTTTTGTTTAATTTAGTGTTTAAACTCTTTAATGCAGCAAATTCATCTTTTCATGAATTTGTGAAGTGTCATGTACCTTACAAAAGTACTTTAATAACAGTATTGCAAATAAGCACCATGTCGTACCTTTCTATTCCATTCAGTTTATGACGATGCTTTCGGGACATTAAGAGTCCACCTCCCCAGGCAGCCTGGAAGAGAGAAAAAAAAGAGAAGATTCATTGTTTTGGAAAAGCCTAACGTATTTTAATTTACTCAGGACCTAGTAATAAATATTTTAATTCAAGACAAAACACATGTAAACAAAAATCCTAATTTGCCTGAATAATAGCACTTAATTTAGTTACTTACATCTACATGGAGCCAGAGGTTGTATTTTTCACATATATCTGCAATCTCCTGTATTGGATCAAAGGCTCCATATACTGTTGTGCCAGCAGTTGCATTTACAAAAAGAGGAATGTATCCCTACAATAAAAATAAAAAATATTAAATACAAACCCCAACCTCTTTCAGAAAAAAATGTAAGTGCAAATAATTTTAGAAATGTTGCTATCCCATTTTACAGCCTAAAAATGTTTTTCTTCCCATGTGAAAGGTACATATAATCAACAGTAGAAACTAACACATTGTATACATAGTAGGAGCAAACTCTGTTTTTATTGTACTGTAACTTCACATAATTTACTAGCCAGAAGGTAAAGAATATTATTTTGTATAATATCTTTCAGTGAGGAGATTCAAACATTCTAGTAGAAGACTGGAAACAGTCAAGTAAAGTTGAGACTTTTACAGCAGTATAATGGAAAATTAATTAAATGTGATTTGTAAGTTGTGATTTGAAGGCTTTAAGTTGTTCCTTTAGTTTTTATCTACTAATAAACACCAGAAAAAAGTAGAACAAAGCAATCCAAAACAAAAACAATAAATGTGGAAATATCAGATCAAAGTGAGACAATTTTAAATTAGATTAAATAAATGTGAGCTGCAATTTCATAGAGTGCCCAAATGTAATGAAGTTAAGAAATAAAAAAATAATAATCGTATTGCTCTAACTTTGGTGGTTTTATACAAAATTAATGGATTTTTCATTGATTCAAGAAATAACAATGAATGCCTCAAAAAATTAAACTTTCTGAGTATATTTACTAACACTGCAGCCTTGAAATCTATGGGAATTTTTAGGACTAAACTTCAATAGAATTTTTGATGGTTTTGGCTAAACATTAAAGTTGGATAAAAATAGGTTTAGTTTCATGCTTTCATACTTTTTTCCATATATTTCCAAATAGAAACTTATTTTTAAAAGTCATAAAATACAGATGTGGTTCAAGAGTCAAGAATACTTTGTTTTTAAACAGTAAATTGAAACCTTAGCAAGACATATAGATAATTCCCTAAAAAATACATTAATGTAAAATTAAGCAGCTGAAAACATTATTGTTGTAACATTTATATCATTATAATGTTCTCTTTTAATGTTAATCCCCAGCCTTCAAAGGGAGAGGTAATTTTACTAAGCTAAGCATTTAAGCACTAGTTTTTAAAAACACATACCTTTTGTTTTGCTTCCAAAATTTTTGCCTCCAAATCAGCTGGTATTATTTTGCCTCTGTAATTATTGTAAAAACAGAAAGACAAAGAAAATTAAAGAATGCATATGGAAATACTAGCTACAGTTGAAATAATTTAATAGGATTTTCTCAACAGGCCATTAACAACTTGACACACTGTACTGAACCAGTCCTTAAGCATAATACAACAAATTTAACAGATGAACACATTTGATACATGAAAACCTTAGCATTCATCCTACCTTTCATTGCATTTTATTAAAATCACATTGTCTGTTCCAAATCCAAGTGCAGCTCCAGCTTTCTTTATGGAGTAGTGACTCTGCAGCAAAACATACGCACATTTAATGGAGTGGTCGTTTAATGATGAAACATCTTCACAACATACATCAATAAATTAAGAATTAGCAGCATATTAAGCTCACATGTTCCGAGGTAAAGAGAACCAGTTTAGGGACTGCAGCCATGCCTTTGGTTTTGACTTCAGGGAAATACTTGTAGCGTGCAGCCATTATGCTGTACATGTTGGAGATAGCCCCTCCTGTTAATGAATAAATGAATGAATAATAAAATAGGGATAATGAGAAAAAAATGCATATTAGACCAAAGACATAGAAGTCTCATTTGCATTATGCAGTGAAAGTGACAGTGAACTATGTAAAAAATAAATCTCTGAAATGCACGGTCATCTGTCTAAACAGCATAGGGAGAGACCCTCTAGAAAGTCACACCATTAGAATTTCCTATCCATCATCTCTTTCAATTGCTAATATTTCGTAACACGTTCCTAAAAAGTTTGCTTTCATTGTGCTGCTTTTGCAGGACAACTTCTTGTTAGCAAGAATAACAGGAAGTTATCAAATTGTCTGAGGATGAAGAAAAGTTGCATTGATGGATTTATCCCATCTCACTATATACACAGAAGTAGATGCCTAAAAGGGAGATTTCTACAGCTAAGCTAGTTATCCTACCCTTCCTTACAGTCTGTTATGGGAAAGAGGCACTTTGCAGGCTATGATTCATCTAATCTATTTTGACACTTATTTTTAAAGAATGTGAATTGAGGGAAAGCACCTATTTCTCTTGGTTTACTGCTGAAAAGAGCCCAGGACAGTTAGCTCAGTTCTATGATGCAAACCCCAATATTAGCAATTTGAAGCTCACCCATAAAGTCTGGGATAACTTATTCCTCCAATATTTCTTCATCAACAAGAACACTGAGAAAGATCTGTATTTTTCTAGCAGGTGGGACTGGAGACAAAGCAAGTGTGCATTCCTGGATTTTATGCTGGCTGTTCCAAAAGGAGGTAGAATTGTCCTTCATCCTCTGAAACAGAATGGTGCCCTCTCCACCCCAAACCCAGAAATCTGGAGTTCTGCTGGGACATCCATATGGTCCACTCATGGGTCCATGACTTCCACATGGTTTACCACTCTTTTCTGCCATTGCTGACACTCTTTATATCACCTTCATGGGAAGACACTTTGTCTTGGTCTTCAGAAGCATACTTGTGAATCCAGTCAGATTATGTCCCAGATAATCTGGAATGTGGCCTTCTATGATGGAATGACAACATGAGTGGACAAGAGAAGAGCTACTGATGCTGTCTACCTGGACTTCTGTAAGGCCTTCGACATGGTCCCCCCACAACATCCTTCTCTCTAAATTGGAGAGAGATGGATTTCATGCGTGGACTGTTGGATGGATGAGGAATTGGTGGGATGGTCGCATCTGGAGAGTGGGTACTGGTCAATGGCTCAATGTCCAGATGGAGATCAGTGACAAGGGGTGTCCCTCAGGGGTCTTTACTGGGACCAGTACTTTTTAATATCTTCACCAATGACATAGTGGGATCAAGTGCACCCTCGGCAAGTTTGCAGATGACATCAAGCTGGGTGGTACAGTTGACACACCTGAGGGACAGGATGCCATCCAGGGGGAGCTGGACAAGTTCAAAGAATGGGCCTGTGTGAACCTCATGAGGTTCAACAAGGCCAAGTCCAGGCTTGGGGATGAAGGGATCGAGAGCAGCCCTGCCGAGAAGGACACCAGAAGTACTGGTGGATGAAAAGCTGGACATCAGCTGGCAATGTGAGCTCACAGCCCAGAAGGACAACCATATCCTGGGCTGCATCAAAAGCAGTACGGCCAACAGGTTGAGGGAGGTAATTCTTCCCCTCTGCTCTGGTGAGATCCCACCTGGAGTCCTGCATCCGGCTCTGGAGCCCTGAGCACAGGAAAGACATGGACCTGTTGGATAGGGTGCAGAGGAGGGCCACAAAAATTATCTGAGAGATGGAGCACCTCTCCTGTGAGGACAGGCTGAGAGAGTTGGAATTGTTCACCCTGGAGAAGGGAAGGATCCGGGGAGACCTTATTGCAGCCTTACAGTATTTAAAGGAGGCTTATAAGAGAGATGGTGACAAATTTTTAGCAGGGCCTGTAGCGATAGGACAAGGAGCGATGGTTTTAAACTCAAAGAGTGGAGATGTAAACTAGATAGAAGTAAGAAATTTTTCACAAGGAGAGTGGTGAAACAATGGCACGGGTTGCCCAGAGAGGTGGTAGATGCCCCATCCCTGGAAACATTCAAGGTCAGGTTGGATGGGGCTCTGAGCAACGTGCTCTAGTTGAGATGACCCTGCTCATGGCAGGGGGCTTGGACTAGATGACCTTTAAAGATTCTATGATTCTATGATAATATGTCCCAGAAAGTCTTTTGCTGACTGTGAGCCCAAATCCCCACTGACCATAAAGGAAGTCAGTACATGATTTCTGGAGCTACTGGTCAGCAGGAATTGTAGTTGCTGAGCACCTCCAGAAACGAAGTGCAAAAACAGTCTGCCTGACTATGTACCAGAGCTTGTAGTAATTAAAATGTTGTCCAGCCATGATACACAGCCATACTCAAAGATTTTTTTTTTCACAACTTTTTTGTGGGATGCTTGAACAAAGCATGTATTTCAGATAGGAAATTCCTACTTCTAAGTATCTGATGCATTGTTTTGTGTTGCAGATATTGTGGGCAATCAGACAACCTTATGTTCATTTTAACTTTTGAAGTCAAACCACCAAAACAGAGAGGAAAAACTCACCAGGTGAGAATATTCCATCACCATCTTTATTTGACCATCCAATAATCTCTCTCATCTTTCGAAGTGTTAATTGTTCCATGAGGACAAAAACAGGCGCAATTTCGTAGGTAAACCTGCATGGATAAAACAAACAAAACCAAACAAACAAGGTCAAATACAGATTCTAAAAACACACAATAAATTCCCAGTCTATGATTCTTTGTGAAAATGCTTAAGATTCCTAAAAGTTTTCCTATAAATTGAGGTTCTGATATTGCACCATTTCCCCAAGCAAAAATTCTCAGGAAGACAATACTGGTCAATAAAAACTGCAGTATTAGCTGTTTTGCAACTTTCTATATAGCCAACGTAAGACCTAATGCTCACCATAATAGTGATACAGACTGATGTACAAGATCGTACTGTAAAACATTTGTTTCCCAAAGTGCCAATTTCACACTTGTGGAGTAACATATAACCAAATCCTTATGAAAACAGTGAACTTCACTGAGCTAAACACAACCATAATTAGAAGTATTGAGCCAGGGCTTCAAAGTCTAAATACAATTAATTATGTGGATTTATTCTGTTGATGATCTCCAAGGACAACTTATTTCTACAATACCATGAGATCAATAACTGTCAAAAGTAATTATAAATGATGATTTTCTAATTATGTATTACAAAAAAACAAGTCAGCAGTCAACTATTGTATCTGCTTAATGAGGGCAAAAACCACTGCATAGCCTGGTATGCCCTGATGTCACAGACAGATATGTGGATGGAAAGTGACAGTCATACAACCATTTTTGGTGATCAAGGTACATGGACAAATTGCTACTGCTGTAAACAAATTCTGCTTGCTCTGTACACACACACACACACAAAAAAAATAAGGAAGAAAAGAGAAGCATAAAGAAACTAAACAATCAACCCATGATTTCCAAAGGAAGTTATAAGAATATGGCACCCTGACACTTTGGATCTGACTGATGCCTTCCACTTGAATAATTTCACCAAAACGTATGTGTTGTCTCTCTAATACTAAAATGACATTTTGAGAATAGGTATGGCAAACTTTAAGAAGACATGTGGTATGAAGAAGGGAACATGTCTGAAAAGCTTGTCTTTTATTTACAGCTACACTGGTTAGGTTTAATATTAATTTTTTTCTACAATCCTTATGTGTCCTTAGTCCATCAGAGAAACACCACCGCTATTTTTACAACATTCCTTTAAGATTAAACAGCATTTGTAATTTAATTGTTGTAATTGCTATTTTTCAGAAGCCAAAATACTGCTTATTTTGCTTTTATTATCCTTAGAACTGTCAGAGACTGACAGTTGCACACTGATCTTAAGTTTGTGTCCTGCCAGTATTTACAGAGAGACAAAATTAATAAACCAGTTGATGTCTCATAACAGTGGGGGGGGGTGGTATTTTGTTTTTAAGCACTGCAAGTCTAGGATATATTCCAATCTTTATTTAGGCAGAATGACCAACTGAAGTCAACAGGAACTCAGCAATGTATAGATCACTGTAGCCTAATACAGGATACATTTAAGCCGATATGATTTTTTCCACCAGTTTAAATGCATTTTAAATTTTGTCCTGAGACCTTTTACACTAATCCCTACATACTTCCCAGAAGACTTAAAGGCTTGTACAAAAAATACATAATGTTATGCAAGTTTTTTTGTATATAAGATTGCAAGTGTTCACATGGGGAATTTTGAATATACTTAAACCCAAGTAAAATAGCATTTATTTATTTTATTATGTAATTATTTTCTGAGTCTCCAAAGATCGACAAAGAAATAAGACTGCAGATGATTATAAATGATAAAGCCAATGCAGCTACATTAGATGATAGCTACTATTTTAAAATCACATCTTGCTAAAGTTCACTTATTTGTATTAAACGTAACTTCAGTTAAATTCAGTATTAAATGAAAAATTCAGTTAAACACAGAAATGATTTTTGTCTTGGAAGGAACTGTCCAACTTTAGAACCAATTTCCTGTCCAAAAAATGCTAATTGGACTTTTCGTACAGTTAAAACCTTTACAGATATTTCTATGAGTTAACTAAAACAGTCATAAGTCTCAGTTCTTTACTAAACAGAATAAATGAATGGGTCTTTTGGTAGTGGCCAGTCCTGACCTTTCACTTAAAGGCCAAATCATTTTTTCAAGCCAAATCATTCTAGCTACCTCTTTTCCTGTTTGCTAGTATGTGAAAAGCATTCTGAGAATAAACATAAAGCATTTTACATCATGTTTCTATGTTACATTTTCGTAAGCATAAATGCATAATACTGAAAATACCAATGTAACTCTCTTGTCTTGGCTAACAGTGGGCATAAAGAGAATTTCCAGATAACATTATCGCTTTCTAACTTCGGCTGGCTGCTGCATGTTGAGCGAACGCCCTGCACTAGAGATCCTTAGAGCTGGATGAATAACAGCAACTTCTGAAATTTCCACCCCAAAGACCTTACAATTAGTGATTGAGCTATGAATAGCACATTGATATATTATTTACAAGGCAATGTGGGAAGCTTATTATGTTTAATTTAATATATTATCTTCACAGTGACATTTAAGTAATATTTCCTAATGACAATTTAAAATTTTAAGAAAGCATAGATGTTGTGGTTACTCAAAACTCATTTGTGAAAGAAAACACTTATTTTTTAATTGTTCACAAATATTTTAAGTATTGTTTATAGATGAAAAAGAAAATATGGCAAAACATTCCCTACCATAATCCAGTGTTGTTTATGTGTTACATGCTTGTGCAGCTGAAATAGGTTAGAAAGGTTTCTAGGTAAAGGTCAGAACTTGCTCTTCTGTGCTGGAACACTGCTCAAAACAAGTAATATGTTCCCCAGAGATGATGTGGCTATTTTTAATAACCTTCTCTGACAGTTCTTTGAATCATATTTTACAAACATCTTGCTTTAACCTTACTTGCAATTACTGTGTTATTTAAAAGCACATCATGTTGACCTTGGTTTACTGAAAAAGGAGAGAGCAATGTATTATTTTGCATTTGCTAAACCTCATGCAAAGAAACAGATACTCAATTTTCATGCTTGCAGAGAAGTATTTTCAAGATATGTTCTTGTTTAAAGTATAAATTGATCAGAAACTAGCTTTACAGGACTAGCTATTTAATAATTTAATTTAAAACCAAACAAAGGCAAAAGCAGCCTAATTCTAAAAAAGTTACTCTTTCAGAACTGAGTGCTATGTTCTTAATAATGATGGCGATATTTCATAATACTATCACAGTCTGTCACACAGCTGAATTCTATTATGTCCTATCAGATTTGTGCAATTTCACTGATTACAAAAGGATAAGTAAGCTAGGATAATGAAGTTAGTCAAAGGAAAAGGGGCTTGCAAATGTGACACTGTCTGAAGTATGTCTTTGTCACAGAGAAACAGTATTTAAACAAATTTTTATTTTAGCAATGTAGTCAGATTTGTTTTCACTTTTAATTGTAGTGAAAACAAAAGAAAAAGCACTTTGCCATACTTGTTTTCTGATTAAAATGTATGTTGCTTGGTTTTCTTCCCAATCAGCTTTTAAATCTGAATGTCTCATACCAAATTTTAGCATACAGAGAACTAATTGAGAAGACAATTATTACAAAGAGCAGGCTGGTTTTGGCTCGAGCACCTTGTATATTTTTCTTTATTGCTAATGTCACAATCCAGGCATAGCTACACAGAACTACTAGTAATCAGCTATACTTAATGAACCATTTACTCAATGGATAGGCCAGTGAAAATATTGTTCATTTCCCAGTCTGCAGATACATTTCCTGTGTTCTGCCAGTTAGTAACAAACTACCCAAAACAGAGGTAGCTTTAGAGTTAAAAGATACCCAATACAGGGTACTACCAAAACAGAAGGCAGTCTGTTACCTGCCAAGTATTTGGACTCCCATCCAAATGATTTCTGGGCATATGCAAATTGATATACAAATAAAAACTGGCTAGAATTTTTTTGTTGTTTGGTGGTTGGGTTTTTTTCATTAATTACACTCTTTATTGCAAAAACTCAACAAAATACCTTACATTTACATCTAGCTTTCATTAATTTTGAGGTCAAGAAAAATTAGGGAAAGTTTCCTCATTGATATGCTCTAGAAAGAATATTTTACTTTCTCCATACTTCCATTTATTTATTTTCACACAACTTGAATTACTCTCAGACTGAGTAATTCCTTCACTATCATCAAAATAATTTTCAATGTTACATTTTTAATCATTTTGAAGACACACAAAAGCTACTTCTACACCAGCACATGGACAGGAGAAGGTGGTGCCCCAAACCTGCTACCTCTGAAGTCAACAGGAGAAAAGACAATAAAGTTTTACATATTTTGCATTCCAGTGTTAATATATGGATTGGTGCAGAATTACTCAGCCTAGAGACAAAGCTTAAAAAAAAAATCGGGAAAAGATAAAGAAGATTGGTCCAAGAGAATAAAAATAATTTCCTGTTATTATATTAGAATCAGTATGTTTTACTTACCATGTGCTCTGGGATATCTGCATTTCTGTTTATCAGAAATGTAAAACTGTTCAGCTATAATAATTTTCACTGTATTACTGCCACATTAAGAAAAATGAGATGCTTTTATTGAAGGCGCAGCAATTGGCATTTAAAGAAGAGAATTATACACGTCTATGACAATACATGTCTGCCATGATAGATGGCAGCCCCTCTAAGCACCAGTCACAGGCGCTGACGACAAGCCACTGCTTACATGTTTGTATTAGCCGTTGATGTCAACCACTCCCCAGCCAAGCCAATAATGTCCAATCCTGTGGACAGCTGATTGAAAAAGCGAGGGTGACCTGGAAAGGGAATTGAGAACAACTCAGAACAACTCCACCAGTATCTCTCAGGCTTCAATTTTAAAACATTTCAAATTTAAATCACTTAAACCGGCCAACTATTCTGACACAAACGGTGGTTGCGCACTCGTAACACACTTGCAGCGAAGTCTTCAAAGCAAGTCCTGCTCACGGGGAGACCGTTAAGCAACATCCACGGATGGCTTGTTACAAACTTGAAACCCCGCTTTAGAGGCCGCTCCTGCATGGAACCATTGCCGCTTAAATTAAAAGCGAGCCTCAGAGCCGACC
>NW_010558759.1:20181-20405 GCF_000687285.1 Phaethon lepturus
CCAGAGCCCCCCACCTCCGCCGCGCTGTGACCGCTCGGCAGCGACAACCCGCAGGTGCTGGGGCCATTTGCATTTGAATGGAGGGAGACAGGAAGGCTCATCCTCTTGTAATGAGGCCGCAGGAACATGAGAGGGGTGCGGGGGAGCCCGTTGCGTGCGGAGCTGCACGGCCACGGGAGCGGCGTTTCGCGAGGGGTCTCTGCGGGAGAAGTCCCTGCGCGGCG
>NW_010558760.1:0-237 GCF_000687285.1 Phaethon lepturus
TCATTAGTGGGTGAACCAGGGCTGAAAGATCAATGTGCTTTTCCAAATTCCTTTTCTTTTGGCCCGTGCTAGCATTGCGTTGTTCAGAGGGAAGGGCTTTGTTTCGCTGGTCTGGCAGGAGGCGAGGAGCATTCACAGAGCAGGTGTGAATGCAAAACCAGACCGAGCGTGGAGGGTGCCCAGGGGAGGGGTCTCAGCCGGTGAACGGACACAGAGCCGGTGGGTGAAACCGTCTGG
>NW_010558760.1:505-1887 GCF_000687285.1 Phaethon lepturus
GCAGTTAGCAGTGGTCATCCCCCCGCCACCGCTCCCCGCTCCCACCGCAGCCCTGCGCAGGGAACGCTGTGCGACGTCGCCGGGAGCACAGTGGGTCTCCTCGGGCATGACGGCACCCGCCCGTACGGGGTACGGACCGTTCCTCTGCCAGATGCGAATCCCACGGGCAGGGCTTCCTCCGTTCTCCTGTCACGTATTCCCTGCATACATGTCCTCCCCGGGACAGAGGCAGGTGACAAAGCGAGTCCCCATTGCAAGCACAGAGGAAACATCGGGGCCGTGCGGCTGGGAGAGGGAAGGACCGGTGGCCAGAAGGCGTCTGTGTGACCCAAACGGGCCTCCCACTGCCCCAGAGCATCTCCGAGTTGAGCAATGTTTGGCTGGCAGAAAAAAGATGCAACTGAAATAAATCCTAAAAAAAAATTAAAATCAAACTATATAGCACAGATTTCAAATTATTTATTTTTAATATTCCTTTTGAAATACATGTCCATGTGCTCACTTTAGAAATAGTACATACACAAATACCCTGTTCTCAGAACAGAAATTATCGGGTTGGGCATTCTCACATACAAAACATATGACGCTGAACGGCAACAGAGAGGATTGTACAAAATCCCCTAAATACAAGCCACAACATGTGCACTTCACATCTGTCAAGTGACAGTTCCAATTTTCTGTCCAATGCAAACCAGTAAGTTTATCTCAAATCCTACGAAATTAAGTGATGGTTGTAACACCATTTAAAACTCCCAAATTTGAAATAATACATGAGGTTTATAATACTTAATTTTACAGGTGTTTACTACCTTTTTCCTCCCAAGTGTCTAATTTGTTGCCATAATTACGTTAAACTGAAGTTGCACTTTTTTCCAGTCTGCATCGAGCTTGAAGCTTGTTGTTCCTATTTCAGACCCAAAGAAGAACCCGTGTGCCCTAAAGTTTGTCCGTTTTCTAACTATATTGGGTACCCTAATAAAAAAGCAGTACATGTCACTATAAAATTCAATTAGCCTATATCCTTAGATCATCACTACTATAACACTAATACTAAATTACATAGAACCAGTTATGAGGGTGAAAGTCAACGGGAGCTCTAACAGACTTCACTGGTGCTATGACTATAGCCAGAAAGCAAGCGGCGAGTGGAAACCCGTGTCCCAAAGGCCGCTACGTACCTGCCCAGGCAGCACCACCCGCCTCGCCGTGTCGCAGGGACGGGCCGACGTCTGGCCCTGGGAAGGCTCGTGCTGGGTTTATTTCTGCGCTCTGCTGCGGAGGCCATTTGC
The DNA here is from genome assembly GCF_000687285.1 of Phaethon lepturus. Taxonomy (NCBI): domain Eukaryota; kingdom Metazoa; phylum Chordata; class Aves; order Phaethontiformes; family Phaethontidae; genus Phaethon; species Phaethon lepturus. The sequence goes on from NW_010558760.1 coordinate 1,795, forward strand.
TCGGCATCCGTCAGGGGGTCATTTCTAGCCGGGTACCAGTTTTGAGCCAGTGTGAGAGCACGGACAGGTCCGACCTGGAGCTAGTGAGAGGCA
>NW_010558761.1:0-578 GCF_000687285.1 Phaethon lepturus
CCCACGCTGACTTCCTGGGAAGCAGCTGTCCCCCACTGTCTACATGTAGCGCTGTGGTCCTGTTGCTGTGCCCTGGGCTGGAGCAGGCTGTCCCATCCTGTAGGCACAGCAGATAGATACTTTTCTTTGTTTGGCATCACCTTCTCCTAGCAATTAATTTGTGCTGGTGGTAATTAGTGTTGAAGGCTGGCCCTGGCAAGCTGGCAGTGCCCTTGTGCCCGGAGCTGTTCCAGACGCTGAAGGGACAGTACCGCGTTGTTTATCCAAGACCCTTTCTGACTCCTGTGCGCTGATCGATGCAGTTAATGAGAAACCCCGTCTCGGGGAAGAGGCAACGGGTTGGGTGCTGGGAGGCTTTTGCGCTGCAGCGGGACAGGAAAGGGCAGGCAAACCCACAGGGCGCGAGGAGCCGAGCCGGGGGCTGCGGGGCGCAGGCAGAGCCTGGGACCATGGCCAAGCTGGTGGAGTGTGTCCCCAACTTCTCGGAGGGGAATAACAAGGAGGTGAGGGAGCGCGTGGAGGGGCTGCGGGGGGGGCGATGCCGGGGTGCAGGCTGCTGGGGCGCCCCGGCAGCCGGG
>NW_010558761.1:609-1245 GCF_000687285.1 Phaethon lepturus
GTGCTGGCAGCACCCGCTGCCAGGCTCTGCCCTGCTTCCTTTGAAGTGCTGTGCTCGTTTCCCTGCCTGGCTAATGCCGAAAATGCCCAAAGGCAGCCCCGGCTCCCTTTTGGCACATCGGTGAGAAGTGGGGGCTCAGATCCTCCCCGCCTCACCGCCTGCAGGTTGCTGTAACACCGGAGCTCAGGGTGGTCTTGGCATAGTCCCTTAGAGAAATATCGCTTGCAGTTGTTGTTCCGAAACACGCCGTCCAGGTTAATGGGATCTGTGCTGGGCATCAGCCCTAGGCTGAACTTTGGCCCTGCCGGGGCCAGGGGGGTTCAGCAAACCCAAAATTACAACAAAACCACTCCTTCTGCCAGGGAACAGGCTTTGCAGAGCAAAATCTGTTTTGAAGCTTGCAGGGGATAGTATCCTCAGGAGCTGCAGTTTGTGGTGGTGCTTTCTGACGTGCAGCAGCAGTCGGGCGTCTGTCCTCCACCACGGGAGGTCTGGGCTCGCTGGGAGCCAGGGTGTCCCAAACGCCCCGGGTAGGAGCGGGCTGCATCCCCTCGATCATGGGGTCATCCGCAAACCCAGCTGGGAAGGGTTTTTCCCCACGAATCCCAGGTGGGAAGGCAGAGAGCTGAGAAAAGG
>NW_010558762.1:0-3605 GCF_000687285.1 Phaethon lepturus
CCCATCTGCTCCGCGCAGCGCCCGGCGCAAGCCCCGGGCCGCCCGAGCACCGCCAGGCACCCCGAGCTTTGCCGCGTTTGCTGGAACAGCTACGGCACCGTCGTTACCCGACTCGCTGCTTTGTAAAGCGTTAGGGGTAGCTGGGCTATGAGAGAGGCCGTGGAAAGGCAATTCTATCCTACACTTGGTAATCCCTCAATTTGCCCTTCAGGATGCGTTAGATTAAATAGAAACATTTAAATTTGTTTTATGTTATTTGACGTGACTGACCTGTGCTGTGCTATTTTTGTATTTAAATGAGAAGGGTGAGAGAAATCCTTAAAATACACCTGAAGAAGGCATGGGCAGAGCAGAGCCCTCAGAGTGAAAACGCCTGACAAATTAGATCGGTCTGAGAGTTATCACTTCAATTTTCATAGTAAATACCCTATCAAACAGAATTTCTTAAGCTTGCTTGTAAGAAGCTGCAGAAATCACTTGCTACAGGGGAAAAAAAAAGAAAAAATGGGAAAAAAAGGATGAAAAAAAGGCATGTCATATCCCAGCTATCCTGCCAAAATCCCCAAACAGCTTCCTTGCTGTTTAAGAGAAGAGCATTTTAAATATCTTTGCAGAGTCTTGTCTGTTTGTCTGACAGATGTCTGCAATGTACTGGGAACTGTATTCATGCTTAGAATGTAAATAAGATTATAGATCTTTAAATATTCCCATTACATTGTATTTACCTAGATGCTGATGAAAATAAATAGGAAGGATTTCTGCTGGATTTTTTCCTAGCAGGTTTTTTTCTCTGCATCCCACAAGCAGGCTTAACATTTTTTGCCTTGTCAGTTAAACGCACAGGTTTCCACTCTAATCGAGCGGTTAGTCCAAAGAATACACCTGTTAAACTAAAGGGGCAATTTCTGGCTAAAAATATAAATTGTTCACTTGGAAGTATCATTCATACCACCTTTTTTTTGTGTGTGTGTCTTTTTTCCCCAGAACAAATAACAACAGTCTTAACAATCGAGTTTATTCAGGCCCCTGCTCCATTCACCTGGGGACCGCCGTATTCCCCAGGGCGGAGAGCCGGTTGCCCCGTTACACCAGATATCCGACCACGCGAGAGTCCAGCGGAGTAAGCTGACGCTGGAGATTAAACGGGCTCTTTGCATTTACCGGCTCCGACATAATTCAAGAGCAGGAGCCACGCAGGGGTGCTCGGAGCTCAGCTGCCGAAAGCAGGCGGCAGCTCGGGGCGGCCCCCCAGCAAACCGCCCCGCAGAGCGACCGGGCTGCCCTGGGGCGGCTGCCCTGGGGTGTCCCCAGCCCCGGAGCACTGCCTCTGGGGGAAGGCAGCATGTCCCCCCGTGGTGGGGAAGAGGGGAGCTGGGCTTTGGAGGGGGGGAGCATGGACCCTTTCCCCCAGTCCTGCCGGGGCAGGGGCGAGCGGGAAGGAGCAGCTCCGGGGCACCAGGGGTGGCAGAGGAGGGGTGGCCACGGCAGGAATTAGTCATTCTGCTTTTTCCATCCACTGCAAAGACTTAATTCCAGAAATTAATTCAACAAAATCTGCATTCATAAAACAAAGCCTTTCTTCAAAGCTCGAAACCAGATGAAACAGCCCCACTGACTCACCCTTCCCCTGCCCCCTCCCAGGCCTTGAAACAGGTTGAGCGGTTTTGCTAAATACCCGTCGATCCCCGGCTTAGATCTTGGATGCCAAGAGTCAACCCAATGTTATGGCTGAGTAATAAATCCCTTAAAAGCGGTGTTTGAATTTGTAATGGAAATGTTGACAGACCCTCAACTAGAGCAGCGCAAGCTCCGCAAAGTCAATCTTGTAATTGATCCTGACTTCTACATCGAGCCACATGTGCGGGGCTTTGTGCACTGGGCAGCGGTTGTTAATATAGCTGCTTTCACCTGAAACAAATGAGGTCTAATTAGATTAATCTGTAAATCAGTGCTCACCAGTTGTATGATTAATGAGCACTTTGCATTTCTCAAAGATCAGATAAATGGATTATTTGACGGGATTTAATAGGAAATAATAGATTTCCTCATCTGCGACGGGGCTAGCAGGGATCCTGCGCCTTCCGCACGAGCCTTCGAAGGGGGAAGGAGGAAGCACAGACGAAGAAATTGGAGGCTCAATCTGTCCTTTTTTTTTGAGGAGCTGAACTTCTGATTGTGCGGGTGTCAGATGGACACTCTACAGCTGTTCTGGAACCATGTGTCAACATTATTTACCAAACTAATGTGATGATAATTATGGCATAAAGTATGGGGAGAAAGCATGCAGGCAGAATGGACATACATACTTAATGATTTTATTCTCCTGCATTCAAAATCAGTAGGAGCCGAGCTTGTCGCTGGAGACATGTTGAAGCAGCAGTGCAAGCTGTCTGTGCAGGATCCAGTGATGACTGTACACGGCAGCATGCATTCAAAGTAAAAAATTAATTTACAAATGGTTTTCAGGGTTCCCACCAGATGGAAGAGCAATGAAGTCACGAGCGGTCCTTCTCTGCCGCTTAACCCTTGCGCCGACGCACTGCGGCGGGAACGTGGCCAGCTATAAAAAATAATAATCTGAGGCCCCATTCAGAGTTTATTTTTAAAATGGTTACTTTAAAACCAAAACACCTGTACTTTTACTGCTGGCTAAGATGGACTGCAACATCACATGCAGAAGGCAGATGTGTAACTGGAGCCTTCATAACTGGTTCGAATTATAAAAACATTGCTTTAAAAGAAAGGGAGGGGGCTTGGGAATGCATTTTTAAGAAAGGCTTTTATTTCGAGATCAAACCTGAATCTTTAAAGAGTTTCTTCGCATCACCTTTTACTCCTGCTGAGCACTGGTTCACTCTACAGCGAGTCCCACTGACACGGCTAAACCTACCAATTAATTTCCAAAAGCTGGCGAAAGCCAAGGGGAATCGGTCCCCGAAGGTTAGGCAGCCAACGGTTCCCCCCGTCAGGACACATTTATTTCTCCTAGACCATACGGAGCATCGCTGAGCCCAAGCCCCGCTGCGGTCGTGCCCGATGGGACAGGGGTCCCAAAACCGTTCCCCGCCCGGACAGGTGAAAAGCACATTTCTCGTGAGCGGTTTGGGTGAAACCGCCTGGCGCACAAAGAATCCCTTGGTGCAAACTGCAGTGACACCCCCGTGTCCTATGGGGCCACCAGGAGAGGCTCAGGACACTGTGTGGGGCAGGCTGCTGCGGGCTGGGGGACCGTGCCCCAAACCCTGGCTTCCAAACACGGCTGGGTGTGGGGAAGGAAAGGCAGGAGGTCGTGGGGCAGTGCCGGCTGAGGCCGTGCCTCGGGGACGGTGGGGACGGTGGGACGTGGGACGGCCGCGTGCGGTGCTGGGGGAGCTGTGGTGAGCGCAGGCAGGGCTGTGCTTGGCCTCGCAGCGGTGCCCAGCCGCTCCTGGGACGCGCATCTTCCCAGAAAGGCTTTATCTCTTCATGAATTGGATTTTCAGGCGGCCTGCGAGAAGTGGGAAGGCTGAACTTGGACGGGCTGCGTGCCCTTGCGCAATGCTGTTATAAAACATTCATTGTGGTAGAAGACGAAGTTCGGATGTGTTCCTAGAGCGAGCCATAGC
>NW_010558762.1:3634-5712 GCF_000687285.1 Phaethon lepturus
ATAAAATCCATGGATGCGCACCAATTTTTATCAGAGGAAGAGCTATTTATCCTTGGAGAGATGAGCAGCCGTTTCTCCGCAGCCTCCTGGAAGCCCTCCGCTGCCTACTTGGAGCTGCAGGACGGGGCGCGAGGCGGGGGCCGGGCTGTGCCCTGGGGACAGAGCCCGCGAGCGGCTTTTCTTCACAGCTTTGTCCCAGCCCCGAGCTGCAGCAACGTGCCCTCGGGAACTAGGCTTTCGGAGCTTTGCGCCAGAGCTGAAGGGCCGTCCCGGGGCACAAGCAGCGATGCTGCGGGAGTGGGAGCGCTCGCCGGCGGTGGGCAGTGGGGGACACCTGGCCACCGCGGGCCCCCCCGCTGGGGGTGACTCCCATGGCAGCATTTGGAGGTGGTTTTGCAGCAGACACGGAGAGGCTCACACGGTGGGGCTAGGGTGCGCGGCAATGGTGGGGGCCGTTCGCCCCAAGCCTGGCCCTGCTTCCTCCCCGGGGCTGCCCAAGGCCAGCTCTATTAAAAGTCCGTGTACGCTGCTCTAAGAAGATCGGTGGGATTTTTTTCCCCACTTTTTGTCTAGTAATATTGCAAAGACCATAGTAGGAAGAAGAATTTATTTTTCATCCCAGCCCTTTCAATACCTTTTGGTATAATCCTGTGGCTCTGCAAAGTGACCTGACCTCCAGTGCATGGTGCCCCTTTTTTTTCTTCTTCTTTCTTTTTTTCCTCTTTTTTTAACTCTGAGCTCATTTGAAAATTCCAATTTCTATAATAATTTGATGCAGCTGCTAAGATGTTCTTTTTCTTTTGATCACTGTTATTAATGATGTGCTGTAACATATGCAACGCTAGCAATCCCAGCTACTATTTCTTACAAAGATCATTTTGTACTTCCCTCTCGTTCTCTCCCCCCTCCCTCCCCCTGCTCTGATGAAGCTCATATGTTTTAGGAAGTTCATCTCAGAGTTATTAGTCTAAGAATTAGGAAATGTGTGGGCAGCTCCTCTGTGGTATAAAAGAAATTGGAAAAAGAAACCATTCCCCTTTATTCCCAAAAGAAGGATGTTGGCTTTATTTTTGGTCTTGAGTTTACTGTTAAATATTTTATGGTTGACTCTTAATGTCATCTTTTGTAACTCTTATTTGTGTCGATGTTTTGATAAAGCTGAGGTTTCTAGCTTATTATTTTTTTAATTTCTTAAATGCTACCAGACCAAATTACAATCATCTCGACCGTGTAAATGCAAATGCCAGGTAACTCCAGGGGACTCTGCAGATTTATAACACGACAAGTGCCATCAGAAATTGAAAACCAGGAGTCTGCTTTTGCTCCCACTCCAAGGTATTCAAAACCAGTTCAACTAAAATCAGCACATTGACACCTGTAGGAGGCATGGGACAGACACCGTTTGGCCCTAAAAGCACGCCTAGAAGTTGTGATGCTCCGTGCTGTACCCATCCCAGCTCTCAGGAGCAAGCCTGCGGAGCGGATGTTGTTGTGCTGCTCCTTCAGGAAGGCAGGGAACGAGTGAAACCCCTCCGTCCATCCGTCCATCCATCCCTCACATGGCCTTCCCAGCAGACACTCGCGCTCTGCCGTTTGCAAGTGAGCTTGCTCGGGGCACCTGCAGGGTGGCTTCTGTCACTGCGTGCGCGCCGGCTGACCGCACCCTCTGACAAGAACACGGTGGGAAACAAGAAATTTTGAAGGACAGTTTGTACATTTTGAAACCGGCTTTCGCAGCCATCAAGTACAGCTGAACATACAGAAGGATCTACACCATTTAGAGATTGGACAGTTCTTATTTTTTTTTAATTTGCCTCCTCTCGTTCCTAATAATTTGTATATAAAAATACATTAATTAGAATTATTCACCCCAGAAAGCTGTGCTGGAGGTGACCCCCCCCAAGGAGAAAGGAGGCCGGTGCGGGCTTGGGTGCTGCCCTGCTGCTTAGGGGGACCCGAGGTGCGCAGGGGGACGAGGGCACAGGAGGGGCAGCTGGGGGGCAGGTTCTGGGTGGACTTTAGGCCTTCGTCTGCCGACCCCACGCTAACACCCTGGTCCGTCTCCGGGGACGCGTCCC
>NW_010558763.1:0-1423 GCF_000687285.1 Phaethon lepturus
GGGGACACGGTGCAGCGCCGTCCCCGCGGGCCCAGGGACGCTGCCCGGTGGCCTGGCCAGCACGTACCAGCCATTTGCAGCCTAGCCCCTGTTTGGGCTCAGCCTCTCCAAAAAGGATTTTGCTTGCGCTGCTTTGCTACGTCTCGAGCAGTTGCAGCACTGAGGTGGAGCTCCATGATCCCCAGCCCCAACCCATATTCAAATTTAATTTAAGGAAGGATGCTGTGGACTTTGGAGCAGGTTTCCAGCAGGATTTTTCATTCCCACTGGTTCACATAGGATTTTTCTTGATATGAACAAAAAAGAGATGCTCATACAAATCCTGCGCTACTGCAAAAGTTACTCCTCAATTTGTGTAATCCTTCAGAGTCAGTCTCACTCTTTAATTGGGAACACATTTTTACAAGGGCTTTGATTGCTCTCCAGATGAATCACGAGGGAGGAGACGAAGTCATAACATAGCTAAATAGCCCAGATTTGTGGTGCTCACAGCTCCCTGGCCTGCCTCAGGACTGGCTTCAGTGCATTTCTCGTAATTGGAAATACAATCAGATCGGTATTAAACCCTGCCAGCCGCGCGCTGTATTGCTTTGCTGCTGAAGTACTCAATATCCTGTGCTGGCTTCGGTCTCTAATAAAACATTCAAAAGCAGTGGTGCTCTGAGAAACCCCTTTTGCACACTTCGTTACAAGGAAAATGGGCTGGGAATGGATGATGCGGGAACAGCCGTCAGCCTCGTCAGTTAATGGCTACCCTCCTGCTCCAGCCTCGCCAGCAGAAAAATCCCTGGGCTCTTCTTGTGCCCGCCTGGGGTTCAGTGCTGGCGGTATGGGTGCGATGGGTAGAGCATTCAACAGTAAGATAAACATGATTTTATCATTTTACAAGAGCAAAACGTTGCTGTGATGACTACAGACATGCTTGGGGCAGCCAGGAGCCAGCCCTGGCTCGGCCACCTCCGACCAGCCAGGGACAGGCCAGGGGCCACGTGGGCTCCGAGCAGCGCCTGTGTGCGTGGGGACCTCCGGGGGTCGTGTACACCCATGCGAGAGCCCGACCCCTCCGAACCATGCCATCTGGGCGCATGTCCATCGCAACGTAAAGGCAGCCCGGTAACCCTGTTCCCTTGGAGCTCTGGAGGGGGGCTTGGGGAAAAAAAGCAGTTACTTAATGCCCCTGAAAATAAGCCTAGGAGGACAACATCCCATCTGGCTCCAGGTGCAATGGAAACACGGGTGATGAGCCTTGCCCCACTGCTTTGGGGTGTCTGGCACAGCACTGGTCCCATCCCCAGCCCTTTCCGAAGTCCGTGACTGGTGCTGGCGAGCAAAGCTGGGCGCTCGCTGTGCCCCGTGGGTGGCACAGCCCGGTCGCCACGTCCGAAGCCTCCCCAAGGAGCCGCAGGCCGGGGCCACGGCGGTG
>NW_010558763.1:1536-1789 GCF_000687285.1 Phaethon lepturus
GCCGGGTCCCCCACGAGCGTGCCCAGGGGCGGTGGCGGGGAATACAACACGCCGCCGCCTCCTGCCTGCCCCGTGGGTCCCTCCTGCAGACACGCTGTGTGTTTGTGGGGATGGGGGGTTCAGGTAACACTTTCGCTCGTGCAGCAATCGCTAAAAATGACTGGACAAGGCAGAGTCACGCACTTGAGAGCACTGGAAACAATTTAAGAAATGTTCTTGGGAGAAACGGCGGGCGCTGTGCAAACAGCTCCCC
>NW_010558763.1:1827-3292 GCF_000687285.1 Phaethon lepturus
CACTCCTTTCGTAACCTCCTTCGTTTCGTCCTTCAGGCTGCCCCCGCTCCCGCCCTGGGGTTTCGGGGTGCTCCTTTTCCAATAAAATCAGGGAAACAAAACCAGAGGCAAGCCATGCTATCTCCCGCTTCTCGGTTCTGTTCAATATGAAGGCGAGGGACTTTGCAAGCACTTCAGCACTCTCCATGGGTCTCCCCAGAGGCGTAATTTGGGTTTTGTCCCTCCACAGCTTCCCAACCTCAGCAGGCTTTAAGTTGAAGCTGGCCAGCTTCTTCCCATCACAGTCAGGGAATCGGGGGACCAGCACCAGTGCACCTCAGGACCGGGCGAAGCAGCCGCCGTCACATTCAAGATGCGTGCGTAGTCATGGAGGTGCTTCAGAAAGCCCCATTTGCTGCGGTGAGCAACCTCTGTCTCTGGTACTTTTGTCTGATATTTATGAAGTATCTTTTAAAGAGCAGGGAGGGGGGCTTGCAACAGGCTCCCAGTGCAAAAAGGGAGCAGAGTTAGGCCGATGCCGGGTATTTATGAAAATTGCACGGACTCAGGTTGTCCCTCCAGAGCAGCCTGCACCCCTTGCATCCCCGACCAGCTGATTCTGTAAGGGTGGGGGCTGCCCCATCTGCAGCAGCCCCAGTTTGCTGCAGCAGTGCCACGCTGGGCAGCTTCTGGGCAGCACACAGCTGGAGCCATGCGCAGGAGACAGCCAAGCCAGGTACCCGCTTCGTACCCAATGTCCTCGTCTGCTGCATCTTCCCAGTCACGCTGCCAGCTTCATTTCTTCCGATGGCATTCTTTTACCTCTGATGCCCTTGTTTGTTTTTTTTTTCCTTTTTTTTTTTTTTTTGTTTCTTTTATTGCTCTTCCATGCAATCTGATCCCAGTCTCTCAGATGAGCACAGTGAAAATAACACCAATACATCAAAATAATAAGGTCTGATTCCAGGGGCTCTCACAGAGCCAAGGCACGGAGCAGAGGCTAACGGGTTTATCGATCACAGCAGAGTGACGGCTCTCTCTTGCACAGGGTTTAGCTCCTAGATGGGTACCAATGTGCAGCTTTGTTTTTTCTCCCTGGCAAAGGCGATGTGGAAATATTCTGCGGTTAATGATACAGGTCTGCTCCTAGTTCGGTTAACGGGGGAGGTGTCAGCAAACATGAGAAGAAGCAAAAAGACTGAGGTGAAGGTCTTGCCTCCTAAAGCCACATGACTGATCCTAATGCCCTGTCCTTTTTCTATCAATCAAGGCTTATTGGCAAAGCTTTTTAATTCAAGTCTCTAAGCGGGATGATCAGCGGTTACTTAGCTAGTGTTGATTTCCACTTGACCGGGCTGCTCTGGACTAAGGTATCATCTTATAGTGCGAACCCTCTTACGAGGGATAAAGAAACCGAGACCGCCTCCATCCTCCTCGTTACCTGCTCGGACCTAACGACTGCCTCGAGCGGCTCTCGGTGCGGGTC
>NW_010558764.1:0-834 GCF_000687285.1 Phaethon lepturus
CTTTCCAACCTTAGTGATTCTGTGATATCCTCTTTTAGTTGCTGGAACTCCCGGAACAGCTTTTCAAACAGGTTTTTGGACTTTTCAGATAGTTATGCCACAGCTGAGATGCAGGCCCGTAGGGAGAAGGAGAGATTTTCTTTGTATTGCCGGAGTCATCCAGCCAATTCATCCACCGTTGGTCTGTCTCTGTCTTTCCAGGCCGTTACTGCCAATCACAGAATCCCAGAATCACAGAATGGTAGGGGTTGGAAGGGACTTCTGAAGATCATCTGGTCCAACTCCCCTGCCAAGGCAGGATCACCTTGCACAGGAATGTGTCCAGTCAGGTTTTGAAGGTCTCCAGAGAAGGAGACTCCACAACCTCTCTGGGCAGTTTGTTCCAGTGCTCCATCACCCTCACAGAAAAGAAGTTTTTCCTCATGTTGAGGTGGACCTTCCTGTGCTGCAGTTTATGCCCATTGCCCCTCATCCTATCACTGGGCACTACTGAAAAGAGACTGGCTCCATCCTCCTGACAGCCACCCTTCAGATATTTATAGACATTTATAAGGTCATGAGTTGGCATATGACAATGGTGTGTTCCGTACAAACTTCCACCACATGGATCGTGTGCAGTTGACTTCATCTGGACCTGTGTTGTCCAGGTCATTATAAATCACCTCCAGCATGGCTAATTCCCCCAGGTACTGGATACCTCTCTCCATGGTGGTCCACTTGCCTGGGAGACATAGAATATCTTCCTTGAAGGGAAGCCTTTCCTTCACACCTGACAGGAGTCACCTCCAGAGGCTGAGGACTTGTGTCCCTTTTCCAATTGCTTTGTCAGTGACT
>NW_010558764.1:995-7871 GCF_000687285.1 Phaethon lepturus
GGTTCCCCCAGCCATTTCATCCACCATTTGACCTTCTCCCTCTTTCCAGGTCATTACTGCCAATGAGTTGGCATATGATGATGGTGCACTCTGTTCAAACGTCCGCCACATGGGTCACATGCACTTGACTTCATCTGGATCTTTGGATAGCTGCTTGTTGTTCAAATCATCATAAGTCACCTCCAGCATGGCTAATTCCCTCAGGTACTGGATACCTCTCTCCATGGTGGTCCACTTGTCCGAGTGACATAGAACATCTTCCTTGAAGGGATATCTTTCCTTCATGCCAGACAGGAGTCACCTCCAGAGACTGAGGGCTTAGATCCCTAGAAAGGGATCCCAGCTGCTTGACCTCCCCTACCCTCTAATTCCAGGCTACTGACCCTGTTATCCCAACATCAGAGCAGCCAGGTGACAATGTGCTCACCTGAAGTCTTTTCGCATATCTTGCAGCTCACCCAGGGACAGGGATCGGGTGTTTATCTCTGGTTCTGCCTCTTCCTCCTCCAGTTCTCATGATGGCCCTTCTTCATCATCCTTTGCTAAACAAGCTGACTTTCATGTCCATTTCTTCTTGTGTATAGGGGCGACTGATACCAGGATGGGTTGGTTCTCTAGTTCATCTGCATTGCCCATCACCGGGGTTGGAGTGGCCACAGTACCTGTCTCTGGGGTTGGACTAGCCGCAGTGCTCATCACAAGGGTTGGGGTAGCTGCAGTGCCTCTTGCCGGGGTTGGAGTAGCCGCAGAATGCCTGCATTCACACTGAGCACCAGTAGCAGATGGGGTGGTATTTTTAAACAGTTGTTTAACCCTGAGCAAGGCCTGAAACACATTCAGGAGACCTAGAAATAGGATTATGCTGGTTTGAACATACCAAGAATATTCAAAATTCTCAAGAGCTATTGTAATTAGCCTGGAGGGGAAGGAGAAGATGAAGGAAGGTGTTTCCTCCATGGACTGGCTCTCTGAGGAGAAAAGACAAAAAGTGTAATTATTAATAGCTTCTGATAGATGGCTCCCAAAGTACAGAGATGAAACCGCTATTGCCCCTCCGCCCTGCCGCCCTGCACACTGCCTGCCGCCGCTGAGTACAAATAGCAATTGGTCTAACGATCAATGATTTTATCATAACATAAGCCAGTGTTACAGAGAACAGCAAAGCAATAACCTTAATCCAACGCCCAGAGGTGATAAACCCCATATAAACATTGACAAATGGTATATATAGCAAGTAATGTGTTACATAACACAACTCTGAGAACAAATAAAACAACATTGTGACCAGCAACAGTTAAAATAATATAATGAATGCTTAAAACAATTTTTTTTTTAACACGCTCTGGTCAAACCTGTTGTTATCTCAACCCTTCGAGCCCCATGTTGGGCGCCAAAAAGGACTAAAACTCATGGGTTGAGATAAAGACAATTTAATAGGATGGCAAGGGAAGAAATAATAATAATAATGATAAAAGAATATACAAAACAAGTGATGCACAGTACAACTGCTCACCACCCACTGACCAGTGCCCAGCCAGTTCCCGAGCTGCTGTGCCTCTGGCCATCTCCCCCCAGTTTATATATTGAGCATAATGTCACATGGTATGGAGTACCCCTTTGGCCAGTTTGGGTCAGCTGACCAGTGCCCAGCCAGTTCCCGAGCTGCTGTGCCTCTGGCCATCTCCCCCCAGTTTATATATTGAGCATAATGTCACATGGTATGGAGTACCCCTTTGGCCAGTTTGGGTCAGCTGTCCTGGCTGTGCCCCCTCCCAGCTTCTTGCTGACAAGGCATGAGAAGCTGAAAAGTCCTTGACTAATGTAAGCACTACTTAGCAAGAACTAAAACATTATTGTGTTATCAACATTATTCTCATCCCAAATCCAAAACACAGCACTATACCAGCAACTAGGAAGAAAATTAACTCTATCCCAGCAGAAACCAGGACAGTCCTTCACAGTGCTGGCCAGCTTGAACTCTAATCAAGCTTTGGCTGTTGGGATCACCCTGCAAGGGCTCAACCTTGAGGAGAATGAGCTGTGGCATTGAGAAGCTAGTAAACAACAAAGGAGGAAGTAGAAGCGCGGGATATTTTTGTGAGCGGCCAAGGGGAGGTACTGGAGCAGAAGAAGGAAGGAGAATGGTTAGAGAAGAGCGCGTGGACGCCTGCAGGCAGCCAATCCTGACTGTATGAGAAGCGCATGGACTGTGTGCAGTAACCAATCAGGACGCATTTTGTGGCTCATGAGAGAGCTGTAACTGTATAAAAAGCAAGTGCCTGTAGCAATAAACGTCTTTGGCTTGAATCCCCGCCAGAGTCCGTGCCTTAATACTCCACATTTGGCTGTACGAATTTTCTCCCTACAGTGGCAAACAGCATCTCTGTAGTCCTCCCATGTTGCCTGTCCTTGCCTCTAATGCCCATACACTTTCTTTTTCTGCCTAAGTTCTAGAAGATCCCTGCTCAGCCAAGCCAGCCTTCTGCCCCACTTGCTTGACTCCCAACACTTTGAAATTGCCTGTCCCTGCACTCTTAAGAGATGGCTCTTAAGAGTCATCCTGACCAGCATTCATTATGCAAAAACATTCAGTATTTTTATTAAAGACTGAATAAAATAATCCTTGCAGTTTCATTCTGGAACTTTTCCCTTTTTCTTATATTAAATACAGGTAAATTTCTATGAGTTTTATATGAAATGAGTACTTGAACAAAAATGTTTTCTGTTGATGCCTTCATTCAACCCTTTTACTTACAGTAGCATGTTTTTTTAATTAAAAGCTGGAAAAAAATAGCATGCCTGCTTCAAAGTCTAAACGAATTTCTGCTGTATAGAAGAAAATCTACTTCCTAGAAATTGGTTTTGCCTTGCTGCCAATATCCAAACAGAAATTCTGGGGCCATGGAGAATTTGAATCAGTTGCTAGCCAGCATTTGTAGGGAGTATCCCCATCCTTACAGCACACTGGGTTCTGGCAAGTGCCTGGCACAGGAATTACACTAAAGTATAGAATGAGAGATGCCTCCTGAGTATAGGAAATTATCCATATGCAGCCAGAATCTGGCCGTATACCACCCAGTTTGTCTTGCTAACTATATTGAGGCAGAACTACATCAAGGAAGGATTAAAAAAACAAGCCTATCAGTAAGAGACTTAAACCTACCCAAAAGTGGGCTATGTTTCCACTGCAAAATGTTCAAGAATCCATCAATGGGAAAGACTGCACACTATGGCTACAGAAATGTGGGATGTAACTGTCATGTTATCACCCTGCCAAGCTGGGACGTGCACTCACAGGTCCAGAAAAATCAAGTCTGGAAAGGTGCTGAACAGTCATCTGGCCTTTTCTATGCCCAAAGGTAGAAATGCCTGTGCACAAACTTCTCCCTCGCATACTTTATTACTCCTAGGAGTGGCTGTGTTCAGTACTTGAATATTGGTGCTTCTTCATTGTTGTAGCTTTCTTCTCTATATTTGTATCAAAATATATACAGGGAGGATTGTTACATTCCAGAACTAAGACACTTCTGTGGAGCTTTATTACTTTTTAAAAATATTTGATTTATCAAGTGATATAGATGAAAATTGAGGTATCTTCTGATTTAATTAGATTCTCAAAGGGAAGATTATTTCCCTCTCCTTAATTCAGAAATAGTGCTCTTTTATTTTTATGTAAACTACTTGAGTGCCATTGGTTTGTAGAAAGACTCTTTATGCTGACTGAATATTACATGTTTTTTTCTTCCATGGGATTATTTACTTCAGTGATGCACACAGAAAAATAGAATAAAAAGTTGAATAAAAATGTGGAAACAATTGATTGCAACCAGTGGAGTACTAGAATATGTACAGTGGTGAATCCTGATCACTCACTCCCATCCTTCCAGGCTGATTTAGCAATAGGCAGTAAAGCCAGTAGCTCCAATTTATTTGCGATTTAAAAAAAAAAAAAAAAAAGCCCATTACCGGTGAAAACATAGGGAGTTGATTTGATTATTTCTGTGAAATCCTATTATAACTCAAAATGTCTTTTGAAGAATGATTTTGAAATAGAACCCACTTCATAATTGTCATCTTCTGCAGCAAGCTATTACTCTTGCATACTTACACAGCAGTGAGCTTTTAGAGACAAGATTCCTATCTTCAAGACCTGCCTGAGTAAGCATGATTCAAAGCTTTAACCAGAATTTAAAAATGCCTATCTTTATGTTCTTAGATGGACAGATCACCCTTTGACTGCTAATGTTTGGGATTAGACAGTCACCTACTTTTTTATTGATTATAGTAGGTAAATGAAGAATAGTTTCTCCCTAGCCTCCAGCCCCTACCCTCCCCCTCTTCTCAGTACTTAGCATATCAGAGACAAAATTGGAGGCATCAGATTGTGCTGATTAATTAATTATCACCCAGAACAAGGTGGGAGAGGGTGAGTTCAACATCTAGTTCAACATTCAACTCCAGCTTCATAGCTGAAGCTCCTCATATCACAGTCTGAAAGTACCCAAGGGAAAAATCCAGGCACTGTCAAAGTGTATAGCAAAATTTCATTAACTGAGAGGTCAATACTTTACCCATAAACAAGGTAAAGAAACTAAAAGCAATATTTCTCTTGATGCCCCAAAAAATAATTTGTTGTCTGTGAAGATTTTTACAGCAGTTTGAAGAGCCTTCACTAAAATTAAATTTTATCCAAATTTCCAAACTGCATGAGCCTGAACATAGCTCAGGTTCACTGGTGTATTTAAACAGAAAATTCTAAGCAAAGTCTGTCTTTTAGGTATCATTACTAAGTCCTCCTGTTCTTCCAAAAGAACAGTTATATTAATTCAAACCATAGGTATCCTTAGGCCAGTAACCAATTTCCAGTTATTCCCTAATCACCTTCTCCTGGCTGCTTATGAGTCTATAGATTTCTATTTTTCACCATTCCAAAAATGCCCTTGTCTGCTTGCCACATATGCATGCCACTCCATAACTTGTTCATCCTTATTGCTCCTCTCTAAATCTTTTCCCATTCTACCATATCTTTCTGAGTTGGCAAGATCAGACATGCACAGTGTTCAAAATTCAGATATACTATAGATTTATACACATAAAATTATATTTTCTGGTTTACGTTCTGTTCTTTTCCTTCTCATTTCTAACATATTTTGGGCACGCAGGGGTGTTAAGTCTTATTGGGTAATGAGTTCATGCTCCTACAGAACTCCTGTAATCCCAAAATATTACTCCTGAATATTAATATTCACTCAGTTTCTGTAATTTTTAATGTAAAATTAAGATGTTTTCCTTAAATTCATTACTTCACAGTTATCTACACAGAATTTCAACTGCCACTTTATCATTCAGTCATTCCAAAATGAGAACTTAGTTATTGACTGTAAAAGAAAGAAACAAGCAAAACAGTTCTGCTAAAATATTAAGTTTACTCATGTAGTAAATCAGAAGTTTAAAGGTTCTGTATAGCAAATGGTGTAATCATTTGTGCCCCCTGGGAACACTTCAACATTTGTATGAAATGTAATTTCTTATAATCCAGATAAACAGAAAAATCTGCTACGCTGGCATGCTGTAGGATATATGCTTAGAAAAGAATTGCTCTGCTTTCCTGTTCTTGCATGTGATATAAATAACATTCATAAACAGATCAGGTTCCATCTCAAAGTAGCTGCCTTTTTCTTCTTTGAGGTCTTATCTAGGAGAAATGCATACAAATATGGGCTACAAGTGATATAAAAACACACATACATACACAAAAAAAAAACCCCAGAACAATTCATCCACAGGCCCAGGAAAACTGTATCAGCTGTGAATAGTTAAATTTTGACAGACTTCAGTGAGGATGGCTTTGCACAGCACCTGTAAGCAATTAGGGAAGCCTCTGCCATGCCAACTGGAGTTTCACACTCCGATAGTAGCCAGAGTGAATCGTGGAGAATATCACATGTCATTTTGCAGTGACAACCAGGTTGACGTTTCTGAATAATCTCAATGATCCATCTTCTGGAAAACATACTAAAAAAACACTATCTGTGACGGCATGCCTAGAAATGGAGGGAGGTCTCACACACAAAAGAATACCACTTAGATCAAGGGAGAAAGTTCTTGTGCTGCTTCCAGGACACCTTGGGTGTTTACTTAAAAAAAACCTTCAAGTCTAAATTATTAGGACAAACAATCTGACTAAACAAGGAATAAATAGATACTTTAATTTCTTATAATACATATTTGCACATATGCACAGAAGAGTGAGAAAATTCTGTTCTGCACACATATAAGTTAAAAACCACTGACCACCAAAACTGCTGACTGCAGACCCTACAAACGCAGCCTCAATTACATCTAGGAAAACCAATAGCTTGCTATAGCCAAAATGCATTAGCAACACATAACTACATAAAACTTATATCTTTATGATCTTCATGTGAACCAGAAGCATATACTAAACATTAATGTAAATATTGTAAATGTAAATAATGTAAACACCAAGTTTATCAACTTTGGAAGAAGGGGCAGGCAACTCGAGAAGAACACAGGGATCTCGTTAGGTCACGCAGAGATAAAATTAGAAAGGCAAAAGCCCAGCTAGAACTCAAACTGGCCATGGTCGTAAGGGATAAAAAAAATGTTTTTACAGACATATTAACAACAAAAAGAGAGCCAAGGAGAATCTCCATCCTTTATTGGATGGGGGCGAAACAAGGATGAGGATAAGGCTGAAGTACTTAATGCCGCCTTTGCCTCAGTCTTTAATAGTGAGACCAGGTATCCTCAGGGTATTCATCCCCCCCGCCCCCCAGCTGGAAGACAGGGATGTCGAGCACAATAAATGCCTCATAATCCAGCAGGAGGAAGCAGTTAATGACCTGCTACACC
>NW_010558765.1:0-367 GCF_000687285.1 Phaethon lepturus
ACACCTTAGCACTAGTGCTTTTCGGTGACATTTAGAAGACGCCTCGGGAGCCCTTTACATTTGCTGCCCTGAAGATTTGCTTGTTTATTTTGGAAATTAGCAGCACTCAAGGTTTTTTATTCATAAAACCTCTAAGATAAAGGGTTTTTTTTTCACATGGAGGGAGCGTCGTCTGGATGACGGGTGTTCGGTGGGGTTCTGTTCCCAGGATGGAGAGAGGGAGAGGAAAGATTTGCAAGCAGGAGGGTTGTTTTTAAGGAGCAGGTTTGCTGTTTCGTGTACAAAAACCCGTGTTATTGTAACACCGGGGTGTGCCTTTCCGGGAGCAGGACCTCCTGCCTGGGGCTGCGGCCTGGGTCAGGGTCCT
>NW_010558765.1:608-1059 GCF_000687285.1 Phaethon lepturus
TCGGGTCGTGCCCATGCCACGATTTCCGAGGCTGCAAGTGAAGACCCTGGGGCATCCGCGTAGCACCGGGAAGACTCTTGTCTACCTTTTTTAAAGACATATATTTTTCGTTTTGCAGTGTTTAAACACCATCTGCTGTTTTGTACGGTGGCACTTTCACAGGAAGGGGTCGTTTTTAAGTGTAAATTGCTCCTTAAAGTACATATTGACGGTACTGGAGGCTGAAAGGGCAGGAAAAACCCTGCCGCGAGCGGGGGAAGTCCCGCAGCCTTGGTCTGTAATGGCCATCCTCATCGCCCAGCGGCTTGGCTTCTTACCTTCCCGCCTGGAAGAGCATCTTCCACCCTTGGTCTCCTGCAAACCCAGCTAGCAACCGAGCTCCCGGTCCTGAAAAAGAGGCTGGGGAAAAAAAAAAACCAACCCTGGACCGCTGGGCGGGATCAAGGGCAGC
>NW_010558765.1:1103-1554 GCF_000687285.1 Phaethon lepturus
CAGCTGGACTGGAAACAACGAACCGGTGACGCTGCCTACGGCAGTGGTGGTCACGGGGAGCGACGCGGCATCGCTCTCGGCCCAAAACCGGGGTAACGGTATGAGCCCCCCCGGTTGATCCCCTGGGGACTCGGTCTCCATTGCAAGGTGAGCGAAGCAACAGCAAACACCTGGTGAAGACGGTTGGTCCCTCATCTGTCGCGCCAAAACAAATACGATTAAAATAATTGCTGCAGCCGGGTGGCCGCCCTCCCGTTCCTCGCTACGGAGCGTCACCGGGATGTAAGGACTGCAGCAGCGCGGCCCCGTGCTATTTCAACCTTAATTTGGTATGTCACGCCCGGCTATCACCTTATTTATTTTAGAAGCTCTGATTTACGCCGGGCCAGCCATGCCAACTGCGCCAATTAAGGCGGAGGTCGGGCAGCGGCTCCCGCAGACTGCGCGTGAG
>NW_010558765.1:1689-1970 GCF_000687285.1 Phaethon lepturus
CGCTCCGTAGACCGAGCATCTGGCACCTCCAGCCAAGCGCAGGGAAGCAAACCCTGTTTTTCATGTGTGGTTTTTATTTTTCCTCCCCCTTTTCTGGTTTTTTTTTTTTTTTTCTTTTCTTTTTCCTGTTCTATCTTCTTGCTGGCAACAGCAGGCATTATATTTTGACAAGTTAATAAACATCTCCCCCGGGAGTGAAGGAGCTCCAGCACGCTCTGCTTCACCGTGTTTTACGTCTGGCTAACAGAGTTTGCAGAGCAAGAGGTGTTTTTCTAACCTGA
>NW_010558765.1:2115-2446 GCF_000687285.1 Phaethon lepturus
CCGCTCCCAGCCCCGGCTCACCTCTTGGATCTCGTGGTTTGGAGCCATTTATCAGCCTGGCATACCAAGGCACGGCTGTACCCCTCGCTCCCCGGCACCTCGGGGACCCGCGCGCTCCCGGGGCGCAGGGTTTCTGCGCTGACAGGACCCCCCGCGACTGTAACGAGCTGCTGGCAGATGCTCGGTCTCTGCAGGGGGGATGCACCTTGTCTTGCTCCTCCCGAGCACCTCCGTCTATTGCTTCGCTTACACGGAGTCCCACAACCCGTGGTTTTTATCGGTCTTTCAGAGCAAAACCCAAGAGTCCTTCGTAATTTTGAGACCGGCGGGT
>NW_010558766.1:0-462 GCF_000687285.1 Phaethon lepturus
GCGCGCAGCCCCGCGCCCCGCGCCCGGGGGTCTGACGCTGCCCGGTGAGGATTTGGGACCCCTGACGTCAGAGAGCCCGTGTGCTCAGCGGGTGGGAGGAGCGGCAGCGTCGCTGCCCGGGGGCATGGGGCATAAGCGGGGTCTTTGATCTGGTGTTACGTCTGTGCGGGATGCAGAACGGGGGTGAAAAAGCAATTTGATACACATGCCCGGGCTCTGGGGAAAAAAACCCCAACAAACCGACAAACCATTGCATTTTGGATTTATTCAAATAAACCAAAACATCTGAAATAAACGTAAGGTTCCAAAATTCACTTTGCATGATTAATGCTCCTGAATATTTACGTTTAACTTTCCAAGAAATGAGAATCTTTAGTTTCCTGTTAGATAGCTGTTGCTCGATAAAAGATTCTGAAATTGGATGTTACAGGTCATGGAATTGTATTTATATACCCATTTCAT
>NW_010558766.1:496-3309 GCF_000687285.1 Phaethon lepturus
GATACTTGACTACAGAAAAATGCTTCCTATCAAAATAAATAAATAAGGTGGCTGCTGCTCCTTTTCCTATCGGAGGGAGGACGCGGTGGCTGAGGTGAGCTACGAGAAGCATCATCAAAATGCCAGCTGCTCGAATGAAGTTGCAGTGCTTACCCTTTTTAAAAACAAGCGGCAAATTCTGTCTATCAGAATGAGTTCCCTGGTGTATGTTAAAGCAGGCGCCCGGGAACGTCTGCGGACAAGCTGGAGGATCAGAGTGTGTCTTTGCCGGGTGGGATGGTGCTAACGGGTGATTTTTCATTTGCTCTCGCTTCCGCTGCTGCAAGAAACTTTTACGGTGGTTCCCGGGCTGAGCTTCTCGGGATGGCGTCGTGCGTCGTGCAGTGCCCGTGAAACCGCCGCGCCGGCGCGGTGGTGAGAAACCCGCCGTAAAGAGAATGGCCCAGGCTCATCTTTTCTCCTCCCACGGTCCTCCTTGCCTGGCTCTGTGGGACCCCCCCAGGAGGTGCCTGGCAGGGAGCCCGGCGATGGCACCCAACGGGTGCGGCGAGGCGTCTCTGCTACCGCCCTGAAGGAAGGGTCGATGCACACGTGCTGATACCTCGCGCTACGCAGAGGTTTGGCGCAGCCATTGCTGCCCATCCTTCCCTCCGTCCGCATCCCACGGGCACGCACCGCGCCCGGGCTTCCCCCCAGCCGGCATCGCCCCAGCCGGGGTTGCCCCCCTCTGCCTTCCCCCTCCTGCGGCGTCGTGAAGTGTTTAGTAACGTTCCTTCCAGGCTTCTCAGGCTTTTGGAAACGTGTTTCCCCAGATGTGAGGAATTACGGCTTGGCATATATTGTTTACCGTTACGTAGTGCTAATTTAACTGTGATTGAGATCCTGAGCTAGCAGAAAGCTTTCTTAGTAGTTTGGTTTGTGTGTGTTTTGTCATTTTTAACCAAACCTCTATTTATCGCAAGCACGTAGCTTGGTAGTCCCCTTTCTTAGGGTCTGAGGTACACAGATGGTTATAGACCAGTGTAGTATTTGCCACTTCTTCATGTAATCGGGCTTCATATGGTTTCTTCCCCAATTTTGTGACGTCATAATCCTGAAACTTCACTTTAGGTAAAAATATCAGACTACATGTCTATTCCTAGATCAAAAGACATTTGGGGCAAAGGTATGTTTCTCTTGCAAAAAGTAATATTCTTTCCTTTACGAATTATCTTAGTAGATATTTTTGGAAATTATTACATACAGAGGCCCTAAAGGGAGGTAAAAATGGTAAATTTTAGGTTGATTTTGTATTTTAACACAAATATTTCATTGCGTGCTCATCAGCATATGCATGAGGAAGAACAATGTGTGAAGAACGTGGCTCGTCTGCTTTTAAGGAGAGGCTGGACCTGGAAAGATGCTGCTGCATCTCACAGAATCACTAATGCAATCACTGTCTCGCAGCCTCGCCTTTCAGCCCCATTCTGGAAGGCACAATAAACTCAGAAAGTAAGATTTTTGTCTTTTTATTCTTTCTCTGACAGCAGTTTGAAATTCTCCTTCAGAGGGTTCCCAGCACTACTTAGCATCGGTGAATTAAGTTTTCCCGGCCGGCGGGTCCCTGCGTTCTGCTGTGCCGGAGGTCGTGCGTGGCCGGGAGGTGCCGGTGCCGCCTTTGATCAAAGGCAACCTCGCACCATGTCAAGTCCCGGGGTTCGGAAGGCGCTTCCGAACGTGGCAGGAGAGGATGACGCTACTCTTGGAAGCGGAGCAGGCGGGAATAGCGGAGGCGACCACCCACAGCAGCTGCGAGGTCTCGCGTGGAGGTGAACTGCCTCAATCGACAGGTATTTCCTTCCTAAACAAAAGGAATGAGTTTGCAGCCTGGTGCTACAAGCACAGCAAAATTTACCAGGACGCAAAAATTACCAAGGGGTATGAGGCAGCAATTCTTTATAGAGTTCCAGTAGCGATGTGAGAACTCGGCACTTAAATAAAAAAGGGGATGTGATTTCAGGCTGCCTATATTGTCAGCTCAGCTTTTGATTTGCAGAACTTGCGCCATGGTTGGGTTTTTAATATGAGAAGTTTCTTGTAATGTTCCTTTCTCTTCTGAAAATGTTAAAGGCTCCAAAGAAAAATGATGCCACACAGTGTTGGAACAGGAAAAAAAAAATTACTTTCATACCTACTTGGGTTATACATACGATCATATTATTCAATCTCTGTCTCACCATGTAACTTCATCACCACCTCGTCTTTCCTAAGGAAGGTGATCTAACACCTTGGTATAATTAATTTCCCTCTCTTATACTGGTGAATCAAAACTCAGTTAAAATAAAAGGTGGCAAAAACCAGGAAGGGTTATACCAAGGGCATTCAGAACATGAAACCGAGTGCTTTAATATCTAATGCTTTGCAAGAATCTCTCCTGTAACTTTAGGATCTTGACCTTATGAGAATTCCTCTCCATTTATGTAACAGGAATTGGCTGGCTAATTTTTCCCTCCCTGAACCTTTTCCCCGGTGTCCATTGGTGTGTTAAGGCCGTAATCTAGATTTGACTGGGCAAGCAGTTTAGGGTACGGTAGCAAAGCCTTTCCAAACCATAACGAGGTTTCCGCGCACAAGGCTCAAGTTCCCCCCTCCTGTGCAAATTGCTGTAGTGAAAGGGGAAGGAGGTCAGGAACTGAAGAGATCTTACTGTTCTGAAAATAGAGTTAATGCCGTCACGGAGCTTAGAGCGCATCAACAATTACAAACATTAGTCTTAGTTTTAAGCTGTGGGTTGATATTTCGGAGCTGCTGCAGCAACCTGCAGGCAGGGTGTC
>NW_010558766.1:3340-10121 GCF_000687285.1 Phaethon lepturus
CGCAGCGGTGCCCCATCGCTGCTGTGACGATGGACGTGGGTTTGAAACCTTGAGCAACTGAAAAATTTGAAGTCTCCAGGAAAGAAAGAGTAAGAAATATTTTTGTAAAGAAACAAGCACTTAGTTTTGTTTAGGTATCTTTGCCTAAAACTTTTATTTGAGGGGTGAACCTGTTGTGATGAAAAAACGAGAAAAGGTCACCTCTCGTCCCCTGCCGTGCCGGTCCTCGTGGCTCAGCAGGACGTGGTGATAGTCCTCAGCTGCGCTCTTTGCTTCTCTTCCCCAGCTGACAGTGGTCACTTATACCAAGTCCTAAGCAGAGAGCAGAAATCCCACGTAAGTCCATTTTATCACTGTTTTGCGTTGACTAATCCCATGGTAGCTGCTTCTTCTCAGACTCTCCAAAGCACTTGGCAAAGGCATTTAGCCATTGACTTGGTGTGGGTTAGGAGTCTTCGTCGGTGATTTGTGTTTCTGTCCTTGGTTCAAGAACTGTTGAAGTCCACAAGCATCTCCCTTCCAAACTATTAGGAAAAGTTCTTATAGGAGATGGGGATGTTTGCTATCCTGAGACACGTAGATATCTACTCTATTGATGGAAACTGCTTGAATATTCAAAGTTTTTTCTGAGCCGTTCTTTTAAGGGTTTGCCCTGCTTTCTCTTAATTCCTTTTCACTGCTAAAACAAAGCAAAGGAAAAGTGTTTTTTAAAAAAAATAAGGAAAATGTTGAGGGGAGAGATTGGGAGGGAAGAGAAGGGGAAAGGAGACGGTAAGGAACAAACCCCTCCATTCCTGAAGTGACAAAGTGGTTTTCCCAATTGTAAGCATTTTTTAGGATATTTTTTTCTCAAAAGACTTCAGTTGGGGGAATGGCAATATCTGTACAGGGTTAATTCAGTGAAGATGTCTGATATTAAAATTATTAATGAACACAGTGTTCTCATTTCAGCTGCACAGACGTCAAAGCAAGCTTTGCGGTTTCCAGTATTGAAAGTTTTATCTACTGTTCTTTTCTGCCTTACTGTATTAAAATCAACTGTAACCAATTTCTTTTTGTTATCCCAGTCTTTGTCAGACTCTAATCTCTTAAAAGAGGGGGAAAAAAAGAGAGAGTGCCTGCATCATTACTGCAGCTACATGAGATGTCTATTTTAAAACTACCTCTATGAAGGCTTTATAATTAAGCATTATCAAGAAATGCAAACAAATATGCGAGTTGTTATTAAAGTTAAACTTCCCTTCCATTAATTTTTTTTTTTTTTAATATCTTTGGTCTCTTTTCTTTGGTAGTCCTACAGGAAAAAGAAAACAAAAATTAATACCCTGAAAAGATTGTGGTCATTCTTTAAAAACAAAGAATAACAAATGTTACTGCAGTGAAAGAGGCAATAGTCTTGTCTCCCATCCTGGACAATAGTTCTATCCCTTATCGTCTTTAACAAATAATATAAGAGTAATAGAGTTGCCAGTATAAACAGTTCCAAAAAGGGAAAATTATGGGAAATTGGAGCGTGTTGGCAAGGGAAGGGGTGAAATGAAGCAGAAAGCACTACAGAAATCCCAGGGTCTGGCACGCAAGTCAAACCTGAACATTTCTGGTCTGTGGCTAAACCAAGTTTTAGGTGTCCCTCGGCATTTCTGGGCTCCATGGCTTTTGTGGAGATGCTTCATAGCTGAAGTGAGACTGCTAGGAGGAGGACAGACACTGAGGAGATGTAGCAAGATGAGAGCAGTTGAGTTGCTGAAATCCTTCCCAGTATGCAACATCCTGAAACCCTTCCCAGTATGCAACACTCTTTAGTGATAGGACAAGAGGAAATGGCCTCAAGTTGTGCTGGGGAGGTTTAGACTGGATATCAGAAAATAATTCTCTACTGAGAGAGTGGTCAGGCATTGGCACAGGCTGCCCAGGGAGGTGGTGGAGTCACCATCACTGGAGGCGTTCAAAAAATGTGTAGACGTGGTGCTTCAGGACATGGTTCAGTGGGCATGGGGGTGTTGGGTTAACGGTTGGACTTGATGATCTTAAAGATCTTTTCCAACCTTAATGACTCTGTGGTTCTGTGGTCTCTCTCTCTGTAATGAGAGCTCTGTTTTTCACATGACAGGCGTGGGCAGAATACCGTAACCGTTAGCAGCGTGGTGGTGGTGGGGACTAAGTACTCTTATACCTGAGTGTTTGCATCCGGTACACGTTTTCAAAGACCATCTGGTCTGTACATGGGACCCGTGGGTGGATTTTGAGAGGAAACAGGTCATGCTTCTCCTTAAGAGAAAGGAATGAGGCAGCCGGTTGTAGAAGAGTTAATTTTCTAACACAGATGCGAGCTGAGGTGGAGTTGTTCAAAGCCTTGAAATTGAAGCCATTTAATTTAGAGATGACAATAGGAGAGTTTAAAGGGAGAAGGTTGAAACAGAGAGATAACGGGGGACTTGCAAGATGCCCTGCCTTTGTTCTGCATGTGAGAGGGTTATCGAGTGTTACGGTGCGGAGATGTGGAATTATTCAACCTTTAGACTCCACCTGAAAATGGCCTTTAGTATCTTTTTTCTGTATAATGGAGGGATTTTTCCCTTTTTTCCTGTTGCAGTATCCTTGCAGATGAGATCCCTAATCCTTATGGTCTCTTTCTCAGCATTTTTTTAATGGCTGCAGGTTTGTTATGATAAATGCAAAAAATCTGAGCGAAAGATAATAGTTGAATTTAGCAAAAACTAGAGATGAAATTATGCTCACCCAGACAACAATAACGCTTCTCCCACATGCACCACTGAAATCCGTTTCCTGTGGTACTGCACGCCTGTTGCACCGAAAGACAAGGGCATCGCACAGAGCCTGGTTAATGGAGCCCTGAGCTGCTGCTGCTGTGACACAAGCAGAAGATTACCATGTTGTTTAAGTTCAGTGCAAACCCTCTCCTCTGGAATTAATTTCCCCTTAGATGCATTTGCAGAAGCAGCGTGAGCAGAGCTATATTGATCAAGAGTCTGAAGCAAAGCCAGAGCTGTGGCTCCACGACTGCTGCTCCTAGATTAAAACCCTGGCGAGAGTTCAACATGCTGGAAGGGGTAGTGTTGGAGGTAAAGCGTGTCCCGGGAAAGCAGATCGCGAATGTGGGACTGACGTCCTCTCCTTGCTGCCAGTGCTGGCCTGAGAGCAGCGTCCTGTTGGAAAGGTAGGACTGGGTTATGCTTGGGAGAGGCGTCTGAGTGTTGTAACCTTTAACACCACAGTTCTGTCATAAGCTCGTCACACCTGATAATGAAGGGAAGCTATGTGATCTACAGCGTGCTGCTACAAGCGAGATGACACATAAATACATTGCCTATCTGATATTACAGTCCACTGTTGGAGATAAGTGGAAGGGTGATGTGTTTGTAACAAGGAACATGCCATCAAAAGCAGCTAGATTTCTCACAAGCTGTGCCTATCAATAAGACTCTCTTCCTACAGTTTTGAAAAATAGCAGGCTGTAGTAAAGACGATGGAAAAGGAGCGAATGTCATGGAAGACCTGCAGGGTGAGATTGCCAAGTGTTCCTAGTGAGCAATGTTTGTCAGGATGACCGAGAGCCTTCACAAATAACAGTGTCTCCAAGGGGTGAAGTGGGCTTTTAGCAGCTTCATAGGTAGAAAATCACTTTCAGAGAGAAGAAAAGAAGCTACTTTGGGCAGTAGCGGAAGGTGATCTTGTGTTTCAAGTTTCTAATTCTGTATGGTAGAAGATCAGGAAGAAATTATTACGATTTTTTTTCACTGTTCGTTAGTAACAAAAAGATGAAAAGGAGAAATATGTTGACGGTTCCATTACTTTCTTTACAGACCTCATCAGGCCCAGGGCATTGGACTTGTTTTGGAGGGACTGTAGGAAGCATGATTTTCAAGGGTTCAGGTAGGAGGTTAGGAGATAAAGATGTTATTCAATGTTGAAACACTGATTTCCCCTGGTGTTGACAAGTCCCTTTGACAGAAGCCCATAAAGCAGAATACGTGGACTATTTACTAACTGGACATTGGATGTCTAAGGTTAGAATCCAACCTTCCTACCCTCAGATGTACACTGGGGATCAGATGTCTTTGGATGCCTTCAGAGACACCAAACCTTCGCTACTGGTTTGACAGGTAATTTAGGCACTTACGTTAGTAGGACATTTACACGAGGCACCTAAATTTAGACTTATGAGTAATTAGGTAGGGAGAAGGTAGACGCTTCTCTTTGAAGGAAATCTTTCTATTCTTCTGTACTTCCTATCTTTGTTTTGCAGCAGCCTATTTATAGAAGTGACATTAGCTCAAATTTAAGTACTCGCTTAATGACAAACGCTGTGCTTTGGCTGTCTTGCATCTCAGACACTGCTTTTTCATCCTAATATGCTTTCGGTGACCTCTGAGTAGTGGAAGAGGCCAAAGGATGGGTTCATTGCTGAGAGTTACACTTCTGTAAGAGCAAATGAACACCATTTGCCTCCGAGAGAAAGCGTGGGCAGCATAGTGCAGAGAGAAATTAAAATGTTTGTGGTAGTGGAGGAAGCACAAGAATGTTATGAGAAAAAGGAGAGCTTCTCCTGAGAGTAGAAAGGTGGTAGGATTCAGAAATCGCCATAATAGCCCTAAATTTTGACCTGAGTTAAGCAAAGCCCGGTTTGCTTTTTGTGCATGTGCACTTGTCACCCAGAGGTAGGTGTGCACAATTTTCCTGCCTTCGTGTGCTGGGTGTACTATGAAAAAGCCATTAGCGTTTTTCAAAACAGGGGCACTGCACAGGTGGTGATCCCCTTGGGAAAACATACAGCCCTGAGTGGCTACATGTAGATTATCACAAACTGTTCCCACCAGAGCTCTGGAGCTTACTGATTTCCTCTGAATAATTAGTTTCCCAACATATCCTGTCTGAATTTTCAGATATGAATAGATTTCCCACCGAGCAGTGTAAGCTGTGTTTTATTCGTGGTCTATCTTCTATATCATTGACTATTCTTTGCTTTGCCCATCACCCTGATCTATTAATATTTCTAGTGCCTATCCAAAAGTGGCAAAACAGTAACAATATAATTACTTGCAAAATTAATTAACTGCTTATTGTTATTAATCATTTATGTGTCCATAGAAACTAGGAGCTTGGATGAATCATGGAATAATTCTCCATCACGTTATATAAAGGCATAGGAAAAAGATGGTGCTGTCATGAAGAGTTTATAATTTTGATAGTCTAAGTATGCATTGTACCATAAACCAATTTTTCATTTGCATTCTTCATTGCTGGTCAATAAGAGGCATTTAAGAGCCATAACGCTCCAGAGCCAAGGCTGAAGTTAGTAGGAGTGATGAATGATCTTGTAATTGCATCTTTTGACTTCAGAATTTATGATGTGGAAGAAAATCTCCAAAGCAGCATGTCAATAAAAATGGCACGTTTTTCTTCCAAAACGTCACCTAAGGTAGTTCCTTACCTTTCAGAGCTGTAGACACCTAAACACGCAGCTGAGTAAGACCACTTGGCCACTGTGTGCAATTGCTGAGCTGCCCTTCTTGGGGAAGTCCATTACAGTAAATTCATAGGATAGCAACAAAAATGATGAATGGATGAGGTAGTTATTTATGATTCAAGTGTACAAGAAGATAAATATCTACGTAGTGCCTTGATTAAATGGTGTCTAAACAGTGTAAGTGCAGGATGATATATTTCTAAAAGGAGGAGTTACATGAAAATGAAGAGGTGATACTGCATTCTGTGCAGCATTTGTAAAGACAATAAGTGGGTCCAGTTCTGGGCTCTGCATTGTAAGGGAAATGATGAAGAAGTGGAAGGAGTACAGAGACAAACCACTGAAGTGATTTGAGGCAATAAATTGTGCTTTATGTGAAAAACTCTTCATTTTACCAAAAGTGATCGTAGGTTATCAGAACTCTATTCAGCAAAAAGTGTAAAATGACTAAAATGCACAGCTAGATAAATTCTGGTCAGAAATGAGGTGCCAGTTTTTAACTGTGAAATTGAGTAATCATTGAACCAAGCGTCCGGCAATTGCAATGTCATGATCGTCTCTTCAGCTCAAGCCTAGGTACTTGACTTGACATATTATCTTAGTGCTGACTTGGTGAAGGATGAGCTCGATGAAATTAAAGAGCCTGGGTGATTCAGAAAGTCCAGATTACCTGATCTGAGCCTCACTGCGAAGTGGTTGCTTTGTGAATGGCACTTTTTGTTAAGGTCCAAGAGGTGCTGCAGTAGTAGGGTGAAACGTTAGGTCTGCAGGCTCCTCCGCACTTGGTGAGGACGCAAGCTCTTCCAAAGAGCAGGTTACTCCACTCCATGATTGAACACGTCGGTGGCATTGCTGCTTGGGGGGTCTGTCACTTCACCATTATTATGGAAGAAGGTGTGAAGACAGTTAACTTTAAAAGGCTAAGAATGAATTAAAGCTTTGACTAAATTAAAAGGAAAAAAGTAGCATTGTCTCTCCAGAATGAGTTATGTATAATTTGTCTTTCAAAATAGTGAAAAAAGGGTTAACCAAAGAACCGTGGTTTATACTGTATAAAATATACACGTACTGGGTTTGGTTGCACGGGGGCTGCAGGGACGGCTTCTATGAGAAGCTGCCAGAAGCTTCTCCTGTGTCTGACAGTGCTAGTGCCAGCGGCTCCAGGACAGACCCGCTGGTGACCAAGGCCATCAGTGACAATGGCCCCTCCTCTCTCGATGGAGCCCAGGCTGGGGCCGGCTCCCAGTAGGGCCGGTGGCCCCGTGGAGAGAGAGAGGAGCCCCGGCTGGAGCA
>NW_010558767.1:0-3291 GCF_000687285.1 Phaethon lepturus
CAGGTGGCTTAACATGTCCTTGACTGCTTCCCTTAAGAGTAGGTGACCATCAAGGAGGGACTCCCAGATATCCCCATTCCTGGGGATGAGCCATCTGGGTTAGGCAGGCACTGGCAGCAGGGTGAAGGAGCCATAGCCCACGGAGCAGCTTCTTGGTGGACTCCTGAGTGGGTCCATCAGACCCCAGTTTTACCTGCAGAGCAGCCAGCTCCTTGTATTTGGGCAGAAGCCACGGTGAGAAGGGACAGCATTTTGCAGAAGGTGAGCGAGGGGGAGGAGGAAGTTCTTCTGAGTCTCACATAACTCCTGGTTCAGGGACTGGGTGTACATCAACAACATGATCCATGTTGGGCTGAGACCGTTCACTTCCAGTGCATTATTGGCTGCTATCAGCTGAGCTTATGAACGCTCTCACTCACTGCCCTACCTCCGGTGGTCTCTGTGGGCTGGTCTACAGCAGCAATGCAGTCACCTTTTGCCAGTAGCTCCATCAAAATATACGGCCAGCTAGGCTTAGCTGAAGATGCACAGCTTAGGTCCTGCCCAGGGCCTTGAAAACCGACCACAAAGAAGAGTTTCCATTAGGAAACAGAGGGAAGGCCAAGTGAGTTGAGCTGGACCTTGTTTTGCTGAGGCTGAATTTGGCCTTTTCATGACCTTTCCTTCAACAAATATGAACAGATTCAGAGGAAGGAAACTGAACTGCAGTGTAAGCACCAAGCCCCAGGCACAGGCAACAGGCTTGGGTGGCTGAATGGTAGAGAGACTCCCTTGGGCGAGAAGGTCCAGCTTCCTATAAAAATGAGATGTTCCTCTGCAAAAATGCTTGCAGAGCTCATGTGGCAGATGCAATGTCTCACTCCTTTGTATGCACAGGTAGGCTATGAGCTCTGGAAACCACACTGTGGTGGGTATGAAGCCCTGCTCAGCAGCATTAGGAAGGGGAAGACCATTGCACTGGCCCTGCAAACTCCTCTGTGTGCCCGTGTGTGGCGATGAAGAGGCTGAACTTTCTTGCTGGAGACTGAATCACCAGGAGGGTAATTAATGCAAATTTCCAAGACAGGCAAACAAGTCTGGAGAAGCCACACTGCCTGTCCCGAACACACTGAACGGCGCAGTCATCTTCACCCCGGGGCTTGCCATCCCATGGAAATTTGGGAAGAGTTTCTAAGAGGTCTGGGAAAAAACAACCAGAAAACCACTGGTCTGGTCTTACAAGGCAAAAACCCTCCAGTGTTGTCTGTGTGGGAGAGCGATGCTCACATGTCCTCCTGGAGAAGGGAGGCCCATGGAGGGATGGGAGCCTCAATGACAGCTTGCAGGGACGAGGGCTCAGGAGGCAATAGCTGGAGGTTGAACATCTGCCCCTCGGCCCCACCAGTTCACCTGCACCCATGTCCCCTCCAGCTACCCCTTGTTGGTCCCCCTTGCTCCATTGGCACCTTGTTGCAGACCTTGGGGCAACCTCAGTTATGTCCCTGCCCTTTTTCTTTGTGGCTGTGGCTGGAGGGCTCAGCCCTGCGAGAGGGTGCCTGGGGGAGCTGTGGACAGAGCAGAGGGTGGCTGTGCCCTGTAGGTGCTGTGTCTCAATGCTTTACTGCACCACCATCTCAGTCCCCATCTACAGCTGCCTGCAGGGCCAGGTAAGTCTCCTCCAGACTTGTTTACCTGCCGTGAGATTTCCATTAATGACCCGCATGCTTCTCCATCCTGCAGGAAACCCCTTGGCCGCACCAACTTGAAGCTCTCAGTGCATGGTGGGTTTGGCACATCCCATATCCTTTTCCCACCTAGAACATCTCAGCATCCTCTGCCTGGCCTGTAGGATGGGTTATTCCTCTTCTCTGAACCTTGGCTGTCAATTCAAGGGCTGGCAGAGCACAAAGGGAGTCAGCACCAGGCTGCACACTTGCATCTAGGTGCGCATCAGGGCCAGTCCCCTCTGCAGGAGCATCCCAATTTTAAAGGTGGAGAAGGCTCTGATGCTGTCCAAACTATCAGCTGTGAGTTTTATCTCAAATGGGGTTTTTTTGTCTCCAAATGGAGGTCCCAAGGGTCTAGAAGAGTAGGAGGCAGGGAGTTTAAGAGCTAACCCAAGCCTTTGCATGCAGATCCTCATTTGCACAGTGCTTTAAATTAAAACACTCTTGTTCTTGTCTCTGGTACAAGGTGGGAAACAGGTAGGAGAGGGCGACGCATTCACTGGCACAGCAGGGCAGGCGTTCAGCCGGTGAGCTGGCTGCAGCCCATTCTGTCTGGTTTGCACTCTCTGTATCTCTGGGACAGTCAAGGGACCTTTCCTTGCTCTCTCCCTGAGGAAGGAAAAAAAAGGCTGACTATACTTGCTGGCTGGTGGGAAGGACCAAAAAGGGCAAGTTTTAGCTGTTTCCCTCTTCCTGCTGCCCCTCTGGTGTGAGAGGGGGGTGAGTGGGGCAAAGCAGGGAAGCCCCATGGGGTGGAGGCCCGAAAGCATCTCCCTCCACAGGGAAAATGTATGGAGCAGGGCTGCAAAATGGGAACCAGCGAGCACCATACAGGGAGCAAATCCTTCCCTTTGCAAAGAAGCAGCCAAAATTCCATGGAGGCCACACAACTTGGATAAAAGCTTTTCTCCATCTCAAGTGTGTTCTTCTCTCAGCAGTCATTTTTAATATATTTCTCTCTTTTTTTTTTCCTTTAAGTGTAACGCTGGTGAGCATTGCCAGGGCACTCAGATCCTTCCCTGGGCAGAACAAGTGCTCAGCTTCAGAAATGCAGAGTTTTTCCTTAGAGTGAGACATATTTTCATTTACCTGATCATTTATGAGCAAAAGAAATTAGAAGGGAGGGTTTAGTAACATTGTGCCTACCTTGTCCTCTAACAGTATAAAGCTGTTCCTTCCAGAGCCATCTCCAGTTCAACTTGACTTGATCATAGGGCATTTTTCTGGTTTTGTTTTCATATATGTGAAAATATTGTCCCATTCATTCTGCTGCCCTAGCCTCCTTTTTTTTTACACTCATCAACATCACGTCTTTCACATACATATGAAATATATATACATAGACGTTTCTTTCACATCTACTTGCTGTCTAAAACTTCACGAAAGCTGTCGAAGGATCTGATAAAAGAGCACAATGAAAATACCCTGCTGTTACTCTTAATATTCTGATGATTAATAAATAATAAAAAACATTCAAGTAATATTTTCTCTGGGGCTATCAGAACACAGGACATGGGAATATATATAACCCGTGAGGCTCCTGGCCATTCTCATCCTTGGAGGTATTTCCAAAGGCTTGGCAAAG